>NW_019154095.1:19889043-20180559 GCF_002288905.1 Enhydra lutris kenyoni | reverse complement strand
GGATAGTTTCTATTGCTATGTCCTTATCCAGTGAATTTTTTTGTTTTCACTTTGTATTGCTGAGTTACTTTTCATTGATTGCTTTCTTCCTCTCCTTTTTATGGTTTATATTTTCCTACTTCTGTGCCTGCCTGGTTGTTTTTTATTGAACCTCAAATATTTTGAACTTTAACTTCTTACGTGGAAGGTATTTCTATAGTCCTATAAATATTCTTGAGTTTGTTCTGAGTTACAGTTACTTAGAAAATTTTTGATAATTTGGGGGGATAGTTTCTATTGCTATGTCCTTATCCAGTGAATTTTTTTGTTTTCACTTTGTATTGCTGAGTTACTTTTCATTGATTGCTTTCTTCCTCTCCTTTTTATGGTTTATATTTTCCTACTTCTGTGCCTGCCTGGTTGTTTTTTATTGAACCTCAAATATTTTGAACTTTAACTTCTTACGTGGAAGGTATTTCTATAGTCCTATAAATATTCTTGAGTTTGTTCTGAGTTACAGTTACTTAGAAAATTTTTGATAATTTGGGGTTTTGTTTTTAAGGTTTGTTAGGTGTGACTGAAGAGATGTTCACTTTAGTGTTGATTATTCCCCACTACTGAGCCCAGAGCCTTACAGGTATTCTACCCAGTGCTCCATGAATTGTGAAGTTTCCATGTCACTTCACAAAGACATGTAAGAACTTTGAAAAGCACAAAAAATTACTGAAAATTTAAAGAAATCATAGAAAAGTAAAGAAATATATAATGTTCATGGATTGGAAGATTCCATAACATTGAAATATTAATTCCCTCAATGTTTATGTATCAGCTCAACTCAATCCCAACCAAATTGTACCAATAAATTTGACATCTTAGAAAAACTGGACAAATTCCTCTAAAGATACAAGATTTTTGTAGAAATAACAGGATGTTTCTAATTGTTTTAATAAAAACTTGGAAGACCTAGAACAGCCAAAATAATTTTGAAGCAAGAGAATTAAGTACACTTCTGAATTTCAGTAATCAAGTGCAATAATCATGATGATGTGGTATTGCCAAATGGATAGACATATAGATCAGTGCAACAGAATGGGGAGTGCAGAAATAGATATACACATATACGGTCAATGACTTTCAGCAAAGGTGCTAATATAATCCAATGGATAAAGGATTGCTTTTTAATATATTTTTCCTGAACAACTGTATATCCACATAGAAACAATAAACCTTGACCCTTAACTGTCAATATGAACAAAATTTTTTTTAGAAATATACTTAAATATAAAAGTCTATGAATTAATGACCAAACATTTAAAAAGACATTTTTCCAAAGATGATATTTGAAATAAACTCATAAAAGGTCATCAATATCAGTAGTATTAGTGTTGGTGTTGGTGAGGATAAGAAGCATCTGGAACTCACGTATTATTGGTGGGAATGTAAAATAGTACAACCATTTTAGAATATCCTTTGGCATTTTCTTTAAAGCTTAAACATATGCTTGCCATATGGCAGAGTCATTCTCCTAAGTATTACCTAAGGAAAAGAAAACATATGTCACAAGAATTCACATATACGATATCTATATTAGCTTTATTAGCATAACCAAAAGTGAAAACAACCAAAATGTCAATCAACAGATGAATAGACAAATACATTTTAATGCATACATAAAATAGATCCTTACCTAGAAGCAAAAAGGGGATGAACTATTTACACACATGACAACCTGGATAAATGTCATAAATATTATGGTGAGTGAAGTAAGACGTATTTGAGTATATGTTGTATGATTTCCTTTTTTTGAAACTCTAGGGGGAAAAATTAGTCTGCAGTGACAGAAAGCATATCAGCTTTTGTTAAGCCAGTGGTGGGTATGAGGTGCTGAGTGAGGAAGAGGCAACTTGTTGGGGTCATTTAAATGTTCCATATCTTCATAGTGACAGTTGTTTCACAGCAATATACCTTTAACAAAACTTACCAAACGGTCTTAAAAATATTCTGATTCTCTTGGGCCTCCTCCACAGTCTCTAAGATAGATTGAAATGGGTGTCAGTCCTGGGTCCCAAGAGCTCAGGGTCACCTGAGGATATAAATCTGTCCCTTCTCTGGGAGGTGGGGGTGAGTGAGTGAGCTAGCTTTGAGCCCAGCAAAGACCTCTCTGGCCCCAGTGGTATTCTGTGAATTTTGGGGGAGCATGAGTGTGAGGGTCCTACCTCCCAAGGATCTAGAAACTGAGCTCCCACAGCCTGAGTCAGACAGCTATCTCCCTTCTCTGCCCAGCACTTCCAGCATTAGAGCACTCAATGCCACAAACAGGAAGGGGGTGGTCCCATTCCATGGCTTCTCTTGTCCATCCCATCATCTAGGGATCCAAGAACCAACCCCAGGAAGGCATAAATTTTTTGCATATAAATCATACTTTCAATAAAACTGACAAAAATAGCATACCATTTCTTGCCCATCAAATTTACAAGCATACTGGCAAGGATGTGAGGAAACTGGAAAACTTGCACCTGCTAGCAAGGTTGTAAAATGGTACCAACCAACAGAAAAATTTCCCAATATCTAGTATATCTAAATTTGTCATAACTTATGACCCAGGAATCCCACTTCTAATTGTATAGTCTTGTGAGTCTCTCATTCATATTACACTCCAGGAATAAAAATCAAATGTTTTCACTGAAGCATTCTAAGTATAAACAAAAAACTAGGAATTTATCTGGTCTTCAATAGTGAAATGGGTAAATAAGTTATGGTATTTTCATACAAAGGAACACCATACAGCAGAAATGAGTGCTCTAAATCTTCAAAATGAAAAGATCTGGAAAATATAATATTGAGCAAAATATTATATTTTAAATATTAAAATATTTTATGCTATTATATTTTAAATATTAAATATTTTCTTATATAATATAATATATAATTATATTATATATATATAATATATATTATATTATATATATATTATATTTTAAATATTAAATATTTTATGCTATTAAAAAACAGCATAAAATGCTAGATATAATAAAGGCAGCAGAAAGAACCAGACAAGCTAATAGAATAAAGGGAATTTTGTTTTAAATGATAGAGTTATTATAACTTCTTTATATCAGTGTGATATTGACCCAAAAGAAAGGGAAAAAATTAATGTTGCAGGAATGAAAGTGAAGGGAGGGGCAATTTCAGGAGTTACATTCTTCAGTATGGATTCAATGCACAAATGGAGAGCAAGGATTTCATAAAGCTTAATGATGTTATCTTTTTTATGCTGTGTATATAAAACCTTTAAATTAGAAAAGAAATTTAAATTGAAAAATATAAAAATTAATGTCAAAGTAAACAAACATCATTTTGGTTGAAGATACATTCAAAATGAAAGATGAGACAAAAAATGAGATGGATCGCTGAAGGAAATTTTTACTAGATATGAGAATTTGGATTTCACAAGTGTAGTAATAAGGAGACACTGTAGATTACTGCCACTCTCAGAGCATTGCTTTTAAATATTCTCCTAGGTTATATCCTTCCAATTAAAAATTTTGCAGACTCAGGTTTATGAAAATACCTGAGGCAAAGCTTTTGCAAACATAATCCATTTAAGACTAGGTTTTGAGCCCTTCACACATTGGTCTTAACTTGCATTATTTAAAATACAGAAATATCAGGATTACTAGTAAGTGAATAGTTTTAGCTTTATGGGGATATGTATGGTTAAATTAAGATAATTAATGTACTAGTACATTTAGATTCTCAACCTATTGATATGTGGTTAATTAAGAAAGCTTCACCCTCAATTAGTTCTTGGATGAAACCTAAATGTAGAGGCAGAAACATTGCTTAAGTGATTAGGAATATCCAATTGTACTTCCGGTCTCATATTATTCAACAAGCTTGTAAAAAAATTGGACGCATACATAGGAACTCTAGATACATTTGTTAAAGATAATAAACCAAAGCAGTTATTTTAGACATTTAATAGGCCAATGATCCACCCATTTTAGTGTCTCCCTTATGTAGAACAAAGCCTACTTCAAATTCTTCCTTTAAAGTTTATTTTTATAATATTTTGTGTAATAAATCACAAAGGTTTGGAGGAGAAAGATTAATAAGCTAAATATATGTTCTTTTTTTTAATTTGCTTCAAAATATACATTTACATGGCAAACTATGATAGTGCTGAAGAAACCGACATATGCTACAGAAATGGATTAATATTGCTGTTCTCAAGGATTTCCAAAATGATTGTATGTGAGAAGTAAACAGCTTTTATTCTTAATACAAAGACCCCTTTGGGCACTATAAGAACTATGAATGATCACACATTATCTATAAACTGATCCACTATATCTTACATATCTTTACATACTGCTGCATTTTTTTCAATTATCTGTGAAATACAAAATTAGTAAAATAACATTTTAAAATATTTTAAATACAGAATGGTTTTAATAAGTCATTTATCCAAAAAAACAAAACAAAACAAATAGCCCTAAAATGTAATTGCTATCAACTGGATGATTAAAAAAATTTTTAATTTTATACTGGGAGCTGCACCCACTCTAAATCATATAATCTCAATTAAGATTGCATCATAATAAGACTGAGCACTAGTATTGTCTTCTCCCATAGCCGTATGATCATGTTACTAAATCTTATTTAATTTCTTCTATAACCAAATGGTCACCAGTCCCAAATATCTCTTAAATCCATTTCTCATGTCCCATTTCTACTGGATCTTCCCCAAAGACCCTCCATATATCTCACTTATGGATTCTACTCGCTGTGTAGCCCTCTCACACAACACATACTAGATGAATCTAACATAGGGATTCTCTACAGTCAGTTAGAAAAAAATCAAACACAAGAGTATTTAATATTTGGTATGATTATCTTGCTTCCTTTGTCTGAACAACCATATTTTATGCTGTGTCTGTAGGGTGTTTTTCAGCAAACTTTACCTGCTTTACACATACCTGATGGATTAAAAAAAAATAGCATCTCTCTTGGTAGGTGAGTGAGTGGCCTGTGGCAGTTACAGCTTACATTTATTCATTCATCAAATACACATTCCTTTTTTGATTAGTTAACATATTTCGAGAGTGGCCTGGGCATTAGGAATACAAAGTGAATAAGACAGTTCCTGTCCTTATAGACAATGAAACACATACTTTCAATATAGTTTGATGACTTACATAAGGGACTTTTAAAAAAAATACTTAGGACACAGGTTGCAAGATGAAGAAATGTTAGCCTTGTTGTAGACAAGTGAGGTAACAACATTCCAGGTAGACAGAAATAGTTTATGCAAAGGCATAGAGGATAAAGAGCAAATTATAGTAGTCCCACCTTATCCACAGTGAGATGTTCTAAGACCCCCCCCAGGGGATAGCTGAAAACATGGATAGTATTGAACCCTATATGTGCTATATTTTTTCCTATACATAAAGTTTAAGTGATAAAGTTAACTGATAAAGTTTAATTTATAAGTAGCACAGTAAGAGATTAACAATAATAACTAATACTGGAACAATTATAACAAGATACTGTAATAACAGTTATGTGAATGTGAGCTCTCAAAATATCTTACTGTACTGTACTTGCCCTTTCTCTCTTTGTGTTGAATGAGATGAGAAAATACCTATGTGATGAGATCAAATGAGGTGAATTACCAAGTCTTTGTGACTATGGCATTAGGCTACTATTTGACCTTCTGATGATATGTCAGAAGGCGGACCATCTGCTCCCAGGGTTGGTCAACCAAGGTTGACCATGGGTAACTGAAATTTCAGAAGGCAAAACTGTGAATCATGGGGACTACAGTACTTTGGTGTGGCTAGAATGAGGCAGGGGGTAGAGTTTTACTGGGACAGTCAACAAATTTGGAAAAATTGGCAAGGACCAGACAGAGAAACCCTTTTATGCCTTTATGAAAATTGGTTCTTATGCCGATGGCAAGAAGGAACCATTACATGATTTTAAGGTCATGACTGACATGGTTAGATTTGGTTAGATTTGGTTTTGCTTTTTAAAAATATTCTGGTTGTGTTTAGTAGTGTGGATTTGAGAAAGAAATGCTGAGGGCAGGGAATCCTTTGAGGAAGCTACCATGGGAAACATGAGAACAATAATGAGAAGTTATAAGAAAATGGAGGCAGAGAGGACAGTGTTCACAAAACTAGATACTTGACTGGAGGCAGTCATGTTTACTGATGCAAATTGGGGAGCAGATTTGAAAGCATTAGATCAGTGACTAAAATCTAAGTTTTGGTGGTAGACACGTTAATTTGAAGTACCGGTGATAACCTAAATGAAAGGCACAATAAGCAATTAAATATGCAAATCTATAGTCAGAATGGGGACCATTCACCAACTCAACCCAAATGTGCAATGGCCCATGTCTAGCATGGCATCACGAAGCTGGAGGGAGAGGAATAAATGCAACTAGGATTGCTATTTCTGGCCACATCTCCATTTCAAGGGGACAGTTTACTGCTGTTGCCAGAAGGGTCAGCATTCCACTGACTTCTCAATGTTTCCATTTCTTTGGTGGCGCAAATTTCTCCACCTCAAATCATCAGACAAATTAATCTCTGAGGCTGCTTCTTCCACGGCAGCATTATTCTTTCAGTCTTGGCAACCACAGGAGCTGTTCCTGAGAATGCCAGCTAAAGGACAAGCAGTTTAGCAGTGTGTTCTGATACCCACTTCATTTGAACCAATGAAGAAGCAGGGTTGCGGCTGGTAATTTGTTTATACAGAATAAAAAATACATCAAAATAAGGGTACTGGATTTTGCAAGTCTGAAAGTTGTGATGACCTTCAAGAAAGATTGAGCTGGAATTTCTATGTTGGTGTTTTAGGGAAGTGATAGCCATCTGATATAGCCAGGGGATGATTTAATGCATTGCTAATATACTTAATTCTAACAAAACCAATCCATATTCCCCTAATATCCCATTATTAGGAAAACTTTAGCAAAGATGAAACATTTTTCTCTGAAGAACCCTGGTATTATAACAAGATAATTTGATAAGTACTGGGTTGACAATGTAAGGATATGAAGACCATCTTACATATTTTTCACTCAACCTGAATTTCTAAACTATCTGGTCATAATAACATCCCTTGTATGTATTAGACACAGACTGAATCAAACCCAACTCTCTCTGCCAAGTTTTCAAACCCTTTCATGATCTAGCCCCAGAGGCAGACTTACCGTGATGGTAATGAAGTTTAATACTCAGGACTCCCCACTTGCACATGAGGAAGACCCCGGCCCCCAGCACTGTGTTCACAGTATCATAATATGAAATTGACAAAAATGAAGCTTTTTTTTTTTTTTGCCTAGTTTTAGAATTGCTGACCTTTCCGCCCCTTCCTCCCTTTTGTCATACTTGCCCTCATGTCAGGTTGTGTTGAAATGACTAGGGATTTGGGGGATCCAGCTAAAGGGAAGGTGAGCTGACAGCAGGTCATCTTCTTTGTGTTTAGTGGGGTGTTTCTGTGCAATTCAAAGTCACTATTGTGCGTAATTAAGTTATCGCCAGCCACCAAGGAAAAGAATGGCCTCCAGGAATATTTCCGCCACCCACTGCACCAACTCAGCCAGTGTCAGCGACAAGGAATGCAGGGTCAGGTGATACGTAGATGTCCTGCAGTGCCTTCAATCAAAATATGTGTGTAATGGGGGAGAAACAAGGTTGCAATGTACCAAGGAACATTTTGTGTAGGATTTTCCAATCCTCAGTAATTTAAAACTGTAAGCAGAGGATTTCTTTCTCATGGGCCCCTAATCTAACTCATCAGTAATAAAGAACAAAATGTTCAGGCTACAGGAAAGTCAGAACTATCTTCCTACCTTTCCTGTACAAAATGATACTTCAAAATCATTATCATGTGAAGAGGCAATTCTAGAGGATTAAGCCAAATCATGTAGGAAAAAAAGAGTGTCATAGAGGCATGTCTGGCACCAAGTAACAAAAATATTATACCATTTTTCTGGATTTTCATGAGCTTTTCAGATCTGTGGTTTGTTGTAGTTACTTTTCTTAATCCAAGTAAATATTTCATGTCATAGCTGAGACAATATACAATCGTCTTGTCAAATCAGACTCCTAGAATTCAGATATCGTACCTCACAAATAATTGTATAGATTAAGCAGTTGTGAGGCAGTGACAAAGCAGACAAATTGCTCAGACTTCTCATGCAGCAAACCAGAGACATTGTTCACGTTTGGGTCCGTGTTAATAAGGATATCAACAGGCTAAGTGTGCAGTCCCCTCACTTCTAGAGAAACCCATTTTGAACCTAACACATCTCCATTTTATACATAGTTAAATAGTTCATGAGACATTTTCCAACAAATTCATAGACTCCAAGTTTATTTATGATAAGGGCTCTATAAAATCAACTTCCTTGTGCGTGTGTTTAAGAACGCCCAGTGACTTTCCACTCTTACAATGCTTTTGAATATGCCGTTGTCACTTTATCATTGATTTTGTTGGCTTCTCCATCTGTTCTCCATCAGATTGCTTTGACATCACCCAAGACATGATGGGTATTTCTCACCCTAAGTCTTCTCTGATGGGGTAGTGTTCACTGCTGCCTGGTCATAAGCTGACAACTGTTTTCTAAGTGTCTACAATGAGCAGCTGTTTTGGACAGTTTACAAATGCAAAACCCAAGCTGTCTTTGCCATGTTCAATTTCTGCCAAAGGTTTTGGTCTATATATGATTCATACCTAGGTATGGTTCATAATAACCAAGTGGGACTGCCTATATCATCTTCTCAAACTATTTAACCTTTATTTCTATTCATGACCCTCTTTCTAGCCCGCTTGCCTCCCCTCCCTCCCTCCATTCTTCCCTCCCTGCCTCTTTTCTCCCTCCTTTCCTCCCTTCCTTCCTTCCTTCCTTTCTCTCATAACCTATTGACTTTGTGAAGAGGGGCCATCAGGATCCTAGAAGAGGAATATTATTTCACCAAAAACTGAACAGTCCTGTGGACCTTCTACTGTCTTCCGCATTACCAGGTCTGAGAACGTATTTGTTAGTTATGGGAATGTCCTCAGTTGTTCCGGTCTATGTAATTCCCAGGAATTTCACAGACAAAGCTGAATCTGGAATTTTAGCTGGATAGGTCAGCCAGCTTCTATCTGTCCTCCAGAGCCTCTTCATCTGAGGCATCAATGATAATCATGTCATCAGTGCAGCATACTAACGTGCTCTAATGGTTATCAAGTTCAAGTCCTACCTCATTAAATTGTGGCCATATGCCTGAGAATTCATATTTCCCTGTATCAAAACAGTGTATTCATGCTGATTTCCATCCCACAAGACTGCAAACTGCACCTGTCTGAACTCCAAATCTGGTATGAAAAGAACACGTCAGCCAAGTAGGTAACATCATACCAGTCCCCATTGGACTATACACTTCCTGGGTGGTCTCTACTGCGTCAAGTACAGCTGAAACAATCAAAGGAACCCCCTTGGCTCATGCTCAGTAGTCTAGTATTAACTTCTAAACACTGTCTTCCAGAAGTACTGGCCAGACAGGACTATTACAAAGAGAGAGGGGGGATTAAAACTCCCTCCCCAACCATTCCTTGATGAGAGCAGCAATTTTGTTTCTCTCTTAGAATTCTCCATAGCTTAATATTTATCACGAGGAAGGCTTGATTCCAAAGATTCCCATTTACCATGGCTGATGAAAATTGCGTGAAAGATGGATTTAGCACATTTTTTTGGGTAAAGAATAACATCCCTGATATGCACATAATACCCATCCCAAGCATGCATTCAGGGAAAGGGAAAGAAATTATCCATATCCAGTCACATTTTCCAAATTGTAATTCTACCCTACCTTGGTTCCCTCCAGCTGTATCTCTAATCCTCCTAGGTTTACCGTCATGCCGTATAGAGTACCATTCCTACATTCTTTCCCCCCACCACCCAAACATAGGAATTATTTCACACTGGGCACCCATATCTAATATTCTTAAGAACGCTTTTCTTACCAGACCCAGGCCACTTGACCTAATCATTCCATACAGTCTAAAATCACTTGCTAGAGATTAAGCAAGCAGATCTTGGCCTTTCGGTCCATGTTTTTCAGAATTTATGGCTTAGCCGTTAATGGAGGGATTAAATTCCTCCAGACAGGACAGCTAGAGAAAATTTACCATTACCTTTTAAGAGGTAAGAATGAGGCTGAGGAAGACCCGTCACCTTCCCTCACCTTCCTCCCCTGCAACTTGTTGGTTGCAGACCACGAAGATGCCTTTGCCCATAAAAGTTCTGAGTCACTTAAGGGTCAGCTATAACCCAAACAATCACTTACATTCAGCAATATGTGGTGTCAGCACCATGCTTCCTCATTGCTATTTCTTTTTTAAAAGGAATTTATTTATATAGTTATTTACTTAGAGAGCACGCACACACGCACACACGAGTTGGGGATGGGGCACAGGAAGAAAAAATATCTCAAGCTGACTGGTGCTCAGTGCTGTGCCTACCCAGAGTTCAATCTCATGACCTTGAGATGACAACCCAAGCTGAGATCAAGAGTCACATGCCTAACTGAGTAAACCTCCCATGCACCCGATTAACATTTCTAAGAGACTATTCCAGTAATTATTCCCCAGATTTTTCTAATATTTTGTTTCTAATTGTCCTAATGCTTGAACAGAAAGGATCCCCTTGGGATTCTGTAGTTACTTGAGCCTGGTCTTTAGACACTTCTATAATTTTTTGATTAATCAATAGTCCTAGCTGAGTGGCAAATGAAAATAAGTGTCTCCTGATTTTTTTTTTCCCACTGCCACCTCCTCTTCTATTACAAGTCTAGCTTTTTATCAAGGCTGCTAACAATGGCCAGGAATACAACATTTAATTAATTTGCTCTTTTTCCTGTTATGCCTTGTCTATCCGCTTAGTCATTTCCACCAGATCTGGAAGAGTTTCCTAAAAATTCCACTGATAAGACTTATCCCAGTAATATCCTTTGGGTTTTCACCATTTCATACAAAGGTTGGTAGGCAGCTAACTTGGCATCAAGCCCTCATGATATTTTCCCCATATTTCTTGCCAAAATGATAATAAATGGCTATTGTGATTGGTGGATATGAAACATAACCCTGTTTAATGCACAAATCTGGAATAACTTGAAGGATCACCTTGTCAAATCAGACACACACAGACCAGAGATGTTACCTGGTATCAAGCTTTACCAATAAAGAATTTGAGTAATCCTGAGGCTCAGGCAAAGCGAGGAGGTCCAGGGTCCCCAGTACAGCTCCCCACAAGGGTAAGCTCTGCCATTCTTAACATGAGGCTTTCACACTGCAGACATCACCATTTCTAACCAGGACTGAGGTAAAAGCAGTAGCCCAGAGAAACAGATACCTTTCAAACAAGCAACATGGAAGTTGAATACATCAATTTGTTTCCCATTCTGTTGGGAAAAATAGAGTCCTATAACTGTAAGAGCAGACTGGAAAATGTAGCCTCTGGCATCTCTAAGGCAACGATATGCCAGGCCAAAACTTGATCCTTATGTGTAGGCTAAAATAGGCTAGGTCATGCCGTGATAACAGGCAAGCCTCAACTCTCAGTGGCTTAAAAGAACAATTTTAATTTTTACCCATTCTCCATATCCATTACGGGTCAACTGGGAGCTCTGATCGATACTTGCTCTGTGTCCTTCCTCTGAGAGCTTCATGGCTTGTACAGCTGTTCTCTGGATCTATGCCAGATGCTGCAATAAGGACAAAAAAAAAATCTTAAGAGTCTTTCATTTATATGGTCTGGCCCAGTAGTGAGGCATCTCACTTCCATCAAAAGTTCATTGGCCAAAATAAGATAAGATAAGATAAGATAAGATAAGATAAGATAAATAAAATAAAATAAACTATTGGCTGGAACCAGTCTCAAAGTCTTTGCACCCAGGAGATAGCAAGCTCTTAATATTCAGTAAGCAGCAATGTTTACCACAGTCTAGAAAAGGTGAAAAATGGCTTTGGTTTATGACTAACAATATTCAACACTGGCTGTCCCTGCATCTAAAAGAGGTGATCAATATAATTTTTTAAAAGTTAGATGCAAATAATAGGAGTTCACATTGTAGGATTCAGACGATTTGAGAAGCAAGAATTTTTATAGAAGATAGTTGATAATTGCTGGTCTTTTACCCAACATCATATCAACCCCAAGATTTTCATTAGGGAATAAACTTCCTCTTCACGGGATCATATGGTTTGGAGGAACTGAGTTTTTACTCAAATTCGATGGTGGGCATTTATTGGTCTAAATCAATCAGCACAATGTTACCCACTTGATTGTAGTGATTTGATTGAGAATAGGCATGTAACAAATAAGTCCAACTGGCATAAAATCAGAATTTTAATTTTAAAGTTGAGGGAGAGACACAGTCTTCAAGTATAGACAAGAAAGAGGTAGCCTTGGCAAATGTTAGCACCCATCTTTTTGAGAGGGGCCACCCACACATGAAAATTATTATTTTTTATATTCTTTAGCTGCTAAATTAAATCAACCTTAAAGTTGTATTACTTAATAGAGTTTGGACTGAATATTCTGTTACAACATAAAGTCCTCAACAACCGATTTGGCCTTTAAGGTTTTAGCAACTTGAGTGATATAATCATAAGAAAATAAGGGTTTAGAAATCAAAATAAAGGAATGCTACTTACAAAGAAGTGACAATGGAGCTTCTCTTAGCAACTGTGCTGAAAATAATTTGAAGAAATAAACTGATCCCCTACTTTTAACCTGTATCTCTGTGTTTTGCCAAGTTTTCCCATAGGAGAACGAAATGACTCCACTAATTACGGAGGAGAACATTTAGAATTCTTCAGATAATCTGACATAAAGATAACAAAAAGAAATAGAACATAGAAATAGAAAGATAGGGGCTGGCAAAAGTTGCAGAAATCTAAATAAATAAAATCTTTAAAAAAAAAAAAAGTTGCAGAAATCTGTAGGCTATGCAATTGACTCTTTACTATCAGCCGCTGACCCCTCCACAAAGTCCTCTAACCTGATGAGTGTTTCATATCAGAGATTTATTTTTGTAAATGAGTTCCACCTCAGGGCTTAGGTAATGGAAAAAACAAAGCTCCACATAGGGAAGCCAGAGCCCAGGAGGCAGTGAAGGCCAAGAGAAAAGTGTACCTCAACCCTAAGAATTAGCAAAAGTTTCTATGAGGGCTTTGGACTGAGGCTGATAAAAGTTGGAAAGAGAGATGTTCGGGTGCTCCAAGAAATTAAAATCTCATGAAAACGTCTAGTTTACTTTGCAAGTCACATGCATAGAATGATTTTACTTTTTCGACATTCTTCATTCCCACATTCAACATAAGGGAGCAAAGACTTCTCTCTTTTCCCATCGAGGAGCACTAAGACCAGCAGTGATTGTTCACGAAGCCAAACACATGCACAGTGTGTACACACTGATGAGAAGCCGTGCTCCAAAAGTATGCTTTCAATGAGCAAGGCCAGGAGTTAGGAGTTTTAGATGCTCTCCAGATTTGCCATTAATTAGCACAGGGGGTCTTCCTGGGACTTATACATGAGGACATAGCATAAAGTCACCTTTGGCTCTACAAATCTATGAATATAAGTAACTTGAATATGTGACTTTATTATTTGTCTCATGTCTACTATCCATGCCAGTTACTCCGACAGCCTGGGACAATATGCTATTAACCTATTTGTATATGGCATTCTAAGTTTCAATTCCCTTTCCATACACCCAGTATTCTCCTTGTAAAAAATCTTGTGCAGTAGGATGACCAATTAATAGCATGCCCATTTCCCTGTTAAGGAAACTGAGCTAGAATGAGGGCAAGGGATATGCGCAATGTTGGGTGATCTGTAAATGGCTCAGCAAAACTAGAAGCCAAGACTTTATTCCAACCTAGGATGTTGGAACAACAATTAAGTAGCAAAAACTTTTTATTGTCCCAGAAAGAATAATGAGTGATAGAATAAATGCCCTTTGATGCTATGAACCAAAATAGAGTTATCCTGGAGAAACAAAAATGCTTAAGAAGAGAATAATTTGGGGGGCGCCTGGGTGGCTCAGTGGGTTAAGCCTCTGCCTTCAGCTCAGGTCATGATCCCAGGGTCCTGGGATCAAGCCCCACATCAGGCTCTCTGCTCTGCAGGGACAGAGAGGCTGCTTCCTCCTCTCTCTCTCTCTGCCTTCTCTGTCTACTTGTGATCTCTGTCTGTCAAGTAAATGGATTAAAAAGAGAGAGAGAGAGAGAATAATTTTGTCCAGGCAGACAAGTTTGCAACACATATATGCCAGCATTTTTATTATTTTATATAATATCTCAAGTCTGACTGAAGTAAACCACGGTCATAAATTACAGTGCCTGAACTTCAGTGAATTTTTAAAAATATATCACCAACCACAGATTAATCCCCAAGGTCAATGAGCACTCTTTGAAACACAGGAGAGCAGTCCAGAGACACTCCGAGAGAGCAAGCACATCAAGACGGCAAGTAGTGACAGGTGAGATGCCATGGGGATCAATATGAAAACCACTTTGGCTCACTTTTTTTCAAAGACGGGGGAAAAACAAGCAGTAAAAACGATGAAGTTTCACATGCTAAAAAAGGGAAAAGAAAATAAGGAAAGCAAATCTTGAAGGGAGGGGATCCGCTAGGAGAGCATACGTGAATTCAGAATAACTTGGTCAGAACTGAAGCCCTGAGAGAGAATTTACTGACTAATGTAACTCAGCTTGAGTAAATAAATACGAAATGAGAAGGCTACTGACAAATACAGCGTAACAAGCAAGATGCAGCAATTACAAGCAGAATCCTGTATCCTCTTGAGGTTTTTCAGGTACCCAAGGACGGAGCGCTCTAGTAAATAACGCAGGCACCAGATCACTGCCTGAGAGCGGAAGCATCGAGCATCAATCTTGACTGTTTGGGATGCAGAATAAAAAGGGGCACAGTTCCCTAACTCTGTTGCTGAGTCCACAAGTTCCTGGTTTTGTTTTTGCCAGATTTTAATTTTTGCCTGCTGTCACTTTTCACCTGCAAATATTTTTTTTATTATTTCATAAAAGTCACAATGAAAATGTAAGGAAATTTGAATTTATCTTGTCCAACAGTTTTGCTTTATATCTGGAGGAGACTGAGGCTCCACATCAGTTCTCTCTAAATTTCGGAGATGGATTATATGGTCACTTTGGTCCTATCAGTATTCCTGAAACTTTTTTTTTTAAGATTTTTATTTTATTTTTGACAGACAGAGATCACAAGTAGGCAGAGAGACAGGCAGAGAGGGGGGGGGGGAAAGAGACTCCCCGCTGAGCAGAGAGCCCAATGCGGGGCTCGATCCCGGGACCCTGAGACCATGATCTGAGCTGAAGGCAGAGGCTTAACCCACTCAGCCACCCAGCCACCCCAGTATCCCTGAAACTTTTAAGAATGCATGAATCTCACTCCACATGTCTGTATAGGGCTATAACCTCGTCATGTAAGGCAGTAACAAGGAAACACCTTCTACAGTACAGATGCCTAATCCATGCTAGGATTCTTGGATTTATTCCAAGGGTCTATAATACAAATGCTATGTCTACATTCTTAACCATAATGAACACTATTTTTGTACCTATACTCAGTAAATGAAATTAACATTTCAACCAGAATTAGAAATGCCAGATTGAGTCCCTTCCTCAAGAATACGCTCCTTGCTACAATTCCAAAATTCCCTTACAATTTATCACAGTGCCCATTACACTATGCTATGTCTAATCCCACTTCTGCATCAAAGCTACTCCTGCTAAATAAAAATAAAAATAAAACCACTTTTTGTCCCTTTCCATGAGGAAGAGGACAACAAACCTTGGAGGTGACCCCAGGAGTAGCAGAAATCCAAAAGCACTGAGAAAATAGCTCCATTTTATCCTTGTGACAGCAGCACCTCCTAAAAAGGCATTTGGGATGGAAGGGCAATGGGAAGTAGAAGTTTGGGGGGAGCTTTTGTGAAGGATGTGGAACATGAAATTGGGCGTTGTTGGAAATCTCTAGAAAGAGCAGGGTTAGCTGCAAACATTGCTTGCCATCCCCTCTCTCCTCAACCTTCCAAGTCCACTGAAACTCCGTCAAGTATTCATAGATCTAGCCGGATGTGGAACATCTGACAACAAGAAGAGACCAGGAGGGGCACCTGGGTGGCTCAGTCAGTTAGGCATCAGAGTTGATTTTGGCTCAGGCCATGACCTCAGGGTCATGAAATCAAGCTGCAATTTGGGCTCCCCGCTCAGTGTGGAATCTGCTTGGGATTCTCTCTCTCCCTCTCCCACTGCCCCTCCCCCTGCTTGTGCACATGCACTAAAGAAAGGAAGGAAGAAAGGAAGGAAAGGAAGGAAGGAAGGAAGGAAGGAAGGAAAGAAGGAAGGAAGGAAGGAAGGAAGAATACATATAAAGTCTTAAAAAAAAACACACACAGTAAGAGACCAGTATCAGCTAACTGAGCCAGCAAGTCTATCCCCTCCCCACCTCCTAAGAGGGCAGCCTCTATTTAGCTCATATGGTAATGGGGACCTCACATGGCCAAACCTTAACCTCTAATTTTTAAAGAAAAGCTGCAAATATGATTTTTTTATGTAACCTATATAAGTTTTAAGACATCTGCAATCAATTCAGTCTTGTTTCTTTTTTATTCACTTGGCCTGTTTATTCCTGATGTGTTTTTAAGAGGCAACTGATGGTAGTATTTATAGAACCAGAAGGATCAGTCTTATGTTTAAGGTACTGTATTGGCCAAGCAGCATTCGTCTGCAAACCATTTAGGCCAGGATACATTCACATAGGCAACCAATCAGCAATGTATCCTGGCCCAAATTCTAAGTTGTTATATAAAAACAAATCTACTCCAAGCCAGAATGCGTTAAGAGAATCTGTTTCTTTTTTTAATAGACCTTATGATGACCTTGGAGGAGACATATACCCAATGGGGTCTGTAGAACACACTGTTTCCCAAAACAATTAGGGTAATGAAAGTGGAATTTTTCTATGATTCATCATTAGAATTTGTTGAAAGAGTGACAAGAGGCCTATAATCATTCAGATCACCTGACACCTGATTTTAATTTTTACTTCCACAAAAAAAAGGAAGAAAATGAGATTTAGATTTTTAAGTAAAATTAGCACCCTACTAAAAGCAACCAAAAGATGTCCTAAGTACATTCATTCTCAAAATAAAACATGGGCCACTATAAATTATCAAATTCTATTTGAGTGTCAGATCCTCAAAGAGAATTAATCCTAATGTATGAAACCAATGTTCACAATGAGACCATTATTTTTAATATGAGATCTTATAAGTTGATGGGCAAGGAAATGGAAAGCATCAAAGTGACATCCTTCAGCCAAGAAGGGTGACTCTTGGGAAAACAAAATTTCTGTAGCTAAAATGTAAAAGGGGCACCTGGGTGGCTCAGCTGGTTAAGCAACTGAGTCTTGACTTCAGATCAGGTCATAATCTCATGGTCAAAATCAAGCAGCGTAGGGCTCTGTGCTCAGCAGGGGAGTCTGCCTGAGATTCTCTCTCTCCTCTCCCTCTGCCCCTCCCCCTGTTCACATACATGCTCTCTGTCTTGCTCTCTCTCTCTCTCTCTCTCTCTCTCTCAAATAAATAAATAAATAAATAAAATATAAAAGTTTTACCTATAAATATTATTTTAACCTTAGTTGGAATAACATTTCTTGATCTGACACTTGTATTAATCAATGTATGAATTAAAAATCAACTCTATAAAAGCTAGGTTTTTAAAATTTATTTTATTGTTTTTATCCTCTTCCTCTATTTCTCACATACCCACTAAGCCAAAGAGAAATATTTAGGTGTAGAGTGTTTACTCTTTTCTGTTCTTCAAACATATTTCTTCAAAGAGTATGAAAGTAAAGTGTAAAGAATAAGAGTAAGAGGGACAAGAACTTGTCAGTATCTAATTTGTGTTACCCTGAAATTAGTATCATTATACTAATTATTGCATTTCCATGATACTATAGGCTTAGCATCCAAAAAAGATTAATTTGGAATCAGAAAAGCCAGATTTCAGTGTAACTGTTATAATAAAAATATACAGTTTGACTTGCAGTATAGTTTTTAAATTGTTGCCAATTCTTACTGTGATTTCTCATAGCGACAGGTGGGAACGGAGGAAGATATTGCCAGTTTTCCCCAATATTTATTCCCTCCTCACTAAAAACAAAAACAAACCCCTGCTTTGTGTCTGAGTGCATTATTGCTCAGAAGAAAGGCTACCTTCCCATACGCCTTTGCACCCAGGTGTAGTCATTTTGCCAATTTCTGCTCAACAGGATGTGATCATAAGTGATTTGTGCAACTTTTGAGCCGCACCGTTAAAATGAAGTGTATCCTCCCCTCATCTTTTCACCATTTCTTTAGGTGGAATGCAGACAAGGTGATGGGTCACCTTGAACTCTGTGATGAAAGGCAATGCCCCGTAGATAGTGTAGTAATGATGTGAAATGAATCCGAATCCCTGGTACAAGGCCATCTTTGTGCCACCCACCCCTCACCTAGTTATAGCCCGATCACATGCAGGGCAAATTTAGAACTGTAGCACAGTAACTGAATATCCTAACAAATGCAAAATTTGATTATAAAAAAAATCAAGAATAACTAACAATTATCATCTAGAAGTCAGTTGCAACAACAGAAACCACAAAAAAGGAAAACTAGTCTTTATTATGCCATGGGGGAATCATGTGGGGAAAATTATCTGCAGTTGAGCTTGGAGACATTATGGGAGAAAATCACAAAATTGGTATATATTCATTGTTTCTTGGCACTTCCAACACATTTAAACAAGAAATGACTAAGATTAATGCTACAAGTGTATATGCTGAAATTGAAAAGAATTTGGCTCTTTTCTAGATAGAGTTTCTCAGTCTGCCATCTGAAATCTAAGGTGAAGATCTGGGACATTGCAGAATTAATAAGGCCAACTGAAATAATTTTAAGAAGTGGCTCTGGAAAGATCATTTTAGCAAGAGTTAAGTCTGTGGCCCAGAAGTTTTCTCCCATACAAGCCAAACAATGTAAGCCAATGGAGCAGCTAAAAAACAGAGTAAGATTACTCCCTCATCACCTAAGTCCATTTTCAGATGGCTGGTTCTCTCTTTATGTTCACTCTGGGCATCACTATGCAGATTAATTGATAAGGAAGAACCTTCCAGACCATAGTATCTGGGATCACAGAGAGCGATGAACAAAATAGATTCTTCCAGGGAGCAAACCAGATAGCCTAACCAAGGAATTTTTTCAACTGCTAGCTCATGGCTCTTCTATTCCTGTCCAGTAGTCTGTGGTATTTTATATGGATCATTGATTGCTGGTATTTTCCATTCTTGCCTTTTCCAAGTAGAGCTCGAAGTGTGATTTTCCTGTTCCATCATCATTATATACTGGATGTGTTGGGGGGGCAGATAACATGTCATTTAATTTGGAGGTAATGTACTTGGAGGACCACCTCTCTCACATATCCAAGATTTTAAGTTGAAGATGGCCCTGGTACAGAAATTTGGATTGTCTTTCTTGGGGACTGTGTTCTTTACATGGGAAGAAGAGAATGCATCATTATTTGTGGTCAAATGATGCATTTTGGTAAAGACTATTTGTTTCCAAATACCTACACTTCCCTTATCTGAGGGTAATAGAAATTAGATTTATCAGTAGGTTTTTTAGCTGCCATTTTTAGTTGCCATAATCTTTCTAAATTTCTCAATATCCCCAAGATCATTATGACAAAGGCTTGGCCAATGATAAAACCAATCTAAATGCCCATTGACTGGTGAATGGATAAATAAAATGCAGACACGTCCATATAATGGAATATTATCCTACAATAAAAACAAATAAGGTCCTGATACATACTACAACATAGATGAACCTTGAAAACATTCTGCTAAGTAAAAGAAGGAAGTCACAAAAGGTCACATATTGCATGACTCCATTTATATGAAATGTCCAAAATAGGCAAACCCATAGAAAGAGAAAATAATCAATTTTAGAGTTATTTAAAAAAAAAAAAAAAAAAGAGCAGAAGACAAAAAAAAATAAATAAAAGTAACAATTTGGTTGCCAGGGGAAAGAGGTAGTTGTTTTTTGGTGGAGGTTGATGGAAAAGTCTGGAATTAGGTAGTGGTGATGGTTGCACAACTCTGCATATGCCAAAAACCCCTGAATTACATATTCTATAATTCCTTAAAAGATTTTATTAATTAATTAATTTATTTATTTATTTATTTATTTGAGAGAGAGAGAGAGATCATGAGCAGAGGTTAGGGGCAGAGGGAAAGGGAGACTCCCTGCTAAGTTGGGAGCCCGATGTGGGGCTCAGTCCCAGGACCCTGGGATCATGACTTGAGCTGAAGGCAGATGCTTAACCGACTGAGCTACCCAGGTGACCCCACATTCTATAATTTTTAATGTAAATGTTACGTTAATGTTAATTATATCTCAATTAAAAGAAGAAGAAGAAGAAATACAGGCAACTTCCAGGTCTTGTTAAGAAGGGGCATGCCCTCTGTTTCTTTCCCTTCAGCTCCCAGGCTGGAATGGGACATGCTGGTAGGAATTGTCTTGGTTATGAGGATGAAGACAACTCGCTAAGCAAAGTAAGACAGAAACAGCTTTAGGTCTGATACCACCATGTTAATCAACATCTAGCAATCCTAGATAGCGTCTTCCTAGACAGTCAAGGTGGAAGATAATTATAATTCAGTTTAGCATAAGCCCTTGTTTTTTAGCGTGAATGTTATAGAACACAAACCTTTATTGTATTTCAGGAATTAAAAGGAAAATGACATAACTTTCAGAATTGCTTTTAAATTGTCACTATTATCTTTTAACTTCTGTCCAACCATCCATACAGAGGCTGAGATTCCAAGTGGAAAGCCTTTCAAGAGAGGCAAAGTAGTGCTGTGTCTTGGTGTGTAAACTTTGATGTCAGACAACGCTAGACCGGAGTCCATCACTGACATTCCCTCCCCATATGACTAAGCTACTTAATCCCTCAAGCCATATTTTTCTCACCTGGAAAAGGAAAATAATATCAGCTTGACGCCTAACTGAGAGCAAGGACTCAATAAATGGTAGATTTTTTTACAAAGAAATAGCACTCACTCTTGGGGTATAGTTTGAGGCTTTGATTTTTCTTCCTATATGTAAATTTTTCTCCAGGGAAATTGTTACTTTTATTTCTTTATCTTCCGCTCTTTAAATTCTCCATAGCTCTAAAATTGATTGCTGATCCTACAATAAAACATGGCTCTTTTGATTAACGATTAGGAAGTGAATAGTAATCAACGGTTATGATTTGCTACAGCTAATAGTATTAGTAACTAAATGAACAGGCAGAATAAATCAGATATATTTGTAGTATACTGTTTTTTAAAGCAATTCAAATTAGATGGCCTTTTATATACACCGTCTGGGGATAACAGTGCTCTTGAAAAGTTGCTATGCGTGCCCATGAGACTTGCAGAAACCAAACTACAGTCTCCAAAACGCTGTGCCGTTCAGCCCTGCTGTATGATGCCAAGTCGCATTTGGCAGTGAGGGGGGAAGGAGAGTTAAATTGCTGTACTGCCTGACACTTTTGCATGAACCTTAAATGAACAGCTCATCTCTTGAGCTCCATATGCTATAAGCATGTTACCCAATGAAACCTAAGGAAATGCTGTCTAATCAAGAAATTTTCCTAGCCCAGATAGTAAACATTATGTCAAATATGCATTAAACACGTGGTAAATTCAAAGTTTTACGAGGCACCGGTTATTCAGACTGAATACTGTCTATTCTAATTCATTACAATATTGTTAAATCAATTTATGTGTCTGAAGGTTCTGACTTCAAGATTTGGATTTCTATAGATTATTTTTGCATGAATATCATAAATTGCACTATCATATTGAGGAAGGAAGACTCATGGAGTATAATCAGAAAAAAAATTCAGATGATTTCCCCATTTCCTTATACCCTGAATGAATGAAGACTAGGGTAGGTCCATGGCTTCTTAAGTCACTATTAGGTCATCAAAGCAGTTCTTGTTCAGCAGAATCAGTTGGACATTCAAGACAGCATAATAACTAGTAAACTGCAACTTCATTTAAGTATGTAGATTGGGAGTGCCTGAATGGCTCAGCAGTTAAGTGTCTGCCTTCAGCTCAGGTCATGATCCCAGGGTCCTGGGATCCTCACTCAGAGGTAAGAGGGGAATCTGTTTCTCCCTCTGCCTTTGACCCTGCTTGTGCTCTCTCACTCTCACTCTGCACTTTCTCTCTCAAATAAATAAAATTTTTAAAAATATCAAATAAATAAATATACATAATATAAATACATAAATATTTTATATATAAATACACATTTTATATTTTATATATTTTTAATATATAAATATTTTAATAAATATATAAATATAATATAAATAAGTATATATAAATACACACACAATGGAATATTACTCAGCCATCAGAAAGGATGAATACCTATCTTTTGCATTGACATGGGTGAAACTGGAGGGGATTATGCTAAGTAAAATAAGTCAAACAGAGAAAGGAAATTATATGATTTCACTCATATGTGAAACATAAGGAATAGTGCAGAGAACATTAGGGGAAGGGAGGGAAAACTGAACAAGAAGAAATCAGAGAGGAAGACAAACCATGAGAGACTCTGGACTCTGGAAAACAAACTGAGGGTTACAGAAGGGAAAGGGGTGAGAGAGATGGGGTAACCATGTGATGGCTATTAAGGAGAGCATGTGTTCTGATGAGCACTGGGTGTTATACACAACTGATGAATCGTTGAACACTACATCAAAAACTAATGATGTACTATATGTTGCGTAACTGAACATAATAAAAAAAATGTAGATTGTTCAGGATATGGTAACGAAGAACAGATTCAATTTATTTGTCCTCCTTACTCCTTTCTCAGCTTTTATTTTTTTTTAAAGATTTTATTTATTTATTTGACACAGAGAAAGAGATCACAAGTAGGCAGAGAGGCAGGCAGAGGTGGGGAGAAGCAGGCTCCCTGTTGAGCAGAGAGCCCGATGCGGGGCTCGATCCCAGGACCCTGGGATCATGACCTGAGCCAAAGGCAGAGGCTTAACCCACTGAGCCACCCAGTGCCCCCTTTCTCAACTTTTATTAATGATGGCTCTTTGACCCTTCAGGATGGAAGAGTGGGAAGGAGCAGGGAGAAGTCAGAAAAATGGTGAGCATTTCTTCTTTGGCTCTTTTGGATGTTGTAGTGATCTACCCTGGTGGCATCTAGAACTAGAGGCCTTTCAAAGGGGATGCTTCCCTCCTGGGAGATCAGTCATTTGAAGATTTCTTGATCAATGCATAATTATGTATTTATTCCAGTTGGCCATAAGCACATCGTTTCTCAGAGCCTGGAAATCTGATGGTCCTTCTATTTTTATTTTTATTTTTATTTTTATTTTTATTTATTTATCTATTTATTGGTGCTGAGGTCTTTTGCCTCTCAAGGCTGCCCCCAATGGAGAAAATAAGACAACTCTACTCCATTGTACTTGACAACAATGGCCCCCGCCAAGTGCACAGGAGAGACCAAAGCATCCTGTGCTCTGTCACTCTCTAGATGATCAGGAAATGCTTTCCTTCTGCCATCAGAACAACTAACCAATCATATACTATCACCCTTTAGATCCATGAGGCGTGCATTAGACATCAGTTGAGTGTGTCCTCCCAGCTCTAGGGACATGTGTCAAACTTTCTGAGGGGCTCATTAAGTCCCTCTCCCTAGTCTGGAGGCAAAGAGGTCTGACAGCACACTGACAGAGCTCTCCCAAGGCTTCCTTAAATTCCCATTTGTTTCTCCAAATTATTGCATAGGCTGCAAGTCAGTGTTCAGCTGTGATAGCACAACTAGTTAGGAAACCTCCTTGAAAGTTCTGTGGGGCCTCACACCTCATTTTAAAATGTTGCAGCTGTGGCCTAGAGACCTTCACTGAAACTATGACTGAAAAATTTCCGGTTCAACATTATGTAAATACTTTTCTTTCTCTCTTCAATCTTTTTTTTTTTTTTTTCATCTCATCAGTCCAGTTTGTTTTCATAGTTAGACTTTGGCTACTAGGAGACCTTTATTTATCTATGGGTAGTTAGAAGGTAGGATGGTGCTGAGATGTGGGACATAGGTCCATGAAATATAGCCTTGATATCACTGTAACTCTTCATGGAAAATATATTGTCCTAGTCATCTTGGGCCAGCATAAATAAGTACCAAAGACTGGGGTGCCTGGGTGGCTCAGTGGGTTAAAACCTCTGCCTTCAGTTCAGGTCATGATTCCAGTTCATGGGATCAAGCCCTGCATTGGGCTCTCTGCTCAGCAGGGAGCCTGCTTCCTCCTCTCTCTCTCTGCCTGCCTCTCTGCCTGCTTGTGATCTCTGTCTGTCAAATAAATAAATAAAATCTTAAAAAAAAAAAAGTACCAAAGACTGAGTACCTTAAAAAACAGCCACTTATTTTCTCATAATTCTGGAGGATAGAAGTCTGAGATCACGGCGTTGGAAGGGTTGGTTTCTTTGGAGACCTCTCTTCTTGGCTTGGAGATGGCTGTTTTCTCGCCTTGTCTTCATGTAGACTTAACTCTGAGCCTATTTCCAAATTTCCACTTCTTATGGTCAGGCTGGATTAAGGCCCACCCTACTGATTTCGTTTTAACTTCACTATCCTTTTAAATACCTTAATTCCAAATAAAGTTATATTTTGAGGTACTGGGAATTAAGACTTTAACCTATCAGTTTTTATGGGATAAAACTCAGCCCATAACTAATAGCAAAATAACCATCATTTAACAAACATTGATTACTATTTAGAACATAACTTTTAAAAATTATCACTCCAAATCATCTTTTTTTTAAAGATTTTACTTATTTGACAGAGAGAGAGACAGTGAGAGAGGGAATACAAGCAGGGGGAGGGGGTGGGAGAGGGAGAAGCAGGGTTCCCACTGAGCAGGGAGCCCTATGCGGGGCTCTATCCCAGGGCCCTGAGATCTGACCTGAGGCAAAGACGGACACTTAATGACTGAGCCACCCAGGTGCCCCACCACAAATCATCTTGAACCAAATACAACCACTAATATATACATATATATAAATACCCACATATATATATATATATATATATATATATGTATATCCTATGCTATAAGCTATTATATCCTATCCTTCATTATCTTCATAAACAAGAGTTTATTTTTCCAAGTTTTACTTTCTGTATCAACTCAGAACGCATTAGCTAGCTTTTCTCATACTCTTTCCAAGCAAATATTTTCTAAGTATATAATACACCTAATACTATGCCCACCATCATCCCATCCACCCTTCCCCACCTCCCCCCAAAAAGAAAGCTAATAAAAATAGGCTTAAAGATATTTGGATTTTATTCACCTCACTAAATCTTGGTTTTCTCTATTATGACATTGGTGTGATAATGGCTTTACCTTGCTGTGAGGCTCAGAAGAAGCTACTAGGTAAAGTAAGTGTTTAGCCTCACACCCAGCACGTAAGAGATTGCTCAATAAATACTACTTCTTATTTTTATTATCAGTATCACATACATAATTGACCAAAACATTCACTTTAGTAATAATAAGGTTTGCATTTAAAATTACTGAATAGTATAGAATATTTAAAAACAATTTGAAATACAAGCCATGCAAAATCTATGCAATGAAAAATACGACCTGACACTTTAGTTGATTAGTTCCTATAACAGGCATATTTACTGCCCTCTGGTGGCCACTGTCCTAACAACAGACCCATTACTAAAAAACGTGTAAAACAATTTTGAATCATGGTCTTTTAGAAAATGTAATCAAACAATCAGAGGAATCATTAAACATAAGAAATTACACCCTTCCATTTGATTCTGAGAAACTAGAAAACCGTACCTTATAAAATTATAGTAATAGAAATTTGTATGCTTACAAAAAGATCCATTGGGGGAACTTTGAAACTACAGTCTTTACAAGAATGTCGTTTTGCTGTCATCTGAACACTTTCCCAACTGAAGTTTGAAAAAGGACTGAATTAGATCAGTGTTTTCATGAGGATTGTTTTCCTTACACATCTGGCCAAAGTTACATGGTTGCTTTTAAGGATGTCTTACTTTACGTCATCATTATCATCTTTTCTTAACTGTCCATCTAGACTAGTTTCAGCCCAATAGTAATTCACAGTGTTTCCATAAGATTTTCATGTTAGTGTCAATATCCCAAACTTAAAATGATTAAAAAAAAAAACCCACAAAACATGACTTTGTGTTTTCCATTAAGGCACATCCATCAGTCTTGGTAATTTAAAAAAAAAAAATAGAAAAGTTATAGAGAGATATGTAGAATTCTGGATTTAAGAGTTAACTGATTTTTAACTAATCCTAGAAAGTATCTTTAAAGAATTATTGAAGTTAAATATCTGGAAGAACCTGATATATTCCAGGGAACTTTCTTTCATTAATCTGAAGAAATTTTTTTCTTGCAACTTCTAATCAAGTAGTTTCTGTTATGAATTTTAAATATTAGTACATAATGATGTTTTCAATTTGTATAATTGAAGAGTATATTTCAGTGATCTTTTAAAAAATATTTTTATACTGTTGACATGGTTTAAATGAACACCTTCTAAAAGTTAAGAAAAGTGTACTAAATAATCTAGCAGGGCTTTCAAAACCTGACCTGTTTTATTTGTTTTTAACTAAAAAGATTTTTTATTTTTTCCTACTTCCTGTATAGAAGCCAGTTCATATATTTTTCTTAATGACAATTTTACACAGACCATATTGAAAGCAGCAATGTTTACCGTAATGCCTCAGCTCTCTTGCATGCCGTTTAAATAATCTCTTTGATCTCTTCGTTTCTTCAATCTCCTTTTTTCTGTAATATGAATTACTGTTATTATAGTGACATTTTAAAAGATACACACATAGATGTGTTAAGTTTTTAAAACTCTTACACACCTATAAAAGTTTTTAATAATAAAAAGATAAATGAGCAGAGTAGACAAAACTAATTTAAATTAAAATTAATCTCACATGGTCATTAAATTGCTGGTTGAAATTTAATATAATACTGTTCAGAGGCAGGTCCTTTGAAAGACACAGTGTGAAAGACCCCACTGTAAACTGGTTGAGGATTCAAGCCTCTCTCACTTTCCCTACCCTATTCGAACCCCTAGGAAAATCTGTTTCATGTTAAAAATCTCAACATTCCTTAAAACTTTGTTGATGGATAGGTCCCATGATTTTTCTATATTCAGAGTTTCTTATCCTCTCCTCTGAACTATAATCTGGCCTGTAGTATCTCCAGCAATAAGAATCTGATGAGTAATGAATTAACTAGAATGCCATCTCCATGTATCTCTTCTGTATGTTTATGCTATAATGCTGTCATTGGCTTCTTACTCAAATTACAATGTTGATAATGAAAGTTAATTTATTTAGGTCCCATGACCATTTGCTGATATCTCTTTTATCAATAGCAGTTTTAAAAGAGACCCACAAATTCTTTGACCACTCATTCCATTAAATTATGTCTATATCCCCTCCCTCTGAATCTTGGCTAGCCTTAGTGACTCAACAGAACAGAATCATAGAATTCAGCAGAAGTAACAGAGTGTGACTTCCAAGCTGGGCCACAAAAGTTGGTACTATTTCTCTGGTCACTGGAATTATGCTTGGAGCCAGGAGCCATCGTTAAGAACTGCTCTGAGGCTGCCATGCTTTGAAGAAGCCCAGTCCACCAGAGAAACCACTGGTGAGCGTCTGGTTGAAAGATTCAGTTGCTCATTTTATTCACATTAAGCTTTGTGCATTAAATTTTATTTTGGAGCCACATAGCTTAGTATTATGTTCTTAAATCCTTCCCCCATTGATCAATGCACCTTCTGAGATT
Organism: Enhydra lutris kenyoni; assembly: GCF_002288905.1. Lineage (NCBI taxonomy): Eukaryota > Metazoa > Chordata > Mammalia > Carnivora > Mustelidae > Enhydra > Enhydra lutris. The sequence continues at coordinate 20,152,572 of NW_019154095.1, read as the reverse complement.
TTATCAAGAAAAATAGTTGACAGTAAAAGAAAAATATTTCTAAAATACCAGTGTGGCTAATTATTAATAGAGTAAGCTCAGGAGTGTTAACAAAACACAGTCTGGTATAAAACATTGCCCGGGGGCCTTTGAGACCCCCTGGAGGATCACTTGAAGAATCCAAACAAAAAATCTTTTAAAAGGCTGATCCTCCATCCTGTGGTGTGCTTAATGCTAAATATGTGTCTTTTTTCAAAAAGGATTAGAGACCGAAGGGACATTTTTGGTTTGATACTTTTGACATGCTTTATTAACTTAGTCATTTGGACTTCTACGTGTTTAGCAACTCACCCAGGAAAACTTCTTATGGGAATTACTGTGTCCAAACAGCTGTAATTTGACTGAATTAAAAAGAAGATTAATTGGGAAGAGGTAACTGTTCCACCTTCTCATACCACTTAAACCTAGCTAGTTAAAAACCGTTATGCAGGCTTGAGTTTTAATATTTAATGAAAATAGAATGTTGGAATAAGCAAATTGTTCTACCCTAAAATTATGAGAGAGGATATTCTGAATCACTCTTGGCACCTGGTCCAGCCTTCTTAAACTTCCAAACTTATGATTATACACACTCTGCCTTTCTTCAGCAGGCCAAAATTCCAAAGAGGAAGAATAAAATAAAATTATCCTCCTTGAAGTAAAGAGATGTTAGTTGATGATAATTGAAAACACCTTCCCTCTGTTTGTCCAGTCAAATGTTTTATTCCTTTCATCATCCAAACATCCAACCAGACTGTCTTCAAAATACATGGATTATTATTACATAAATAGTTTCGATTTTTTTGTTTTGTTTTGTTTTTATCTAGTAATAGTATGAAGTCATCTGTAAGCAAATCTGGCCCTAGAAAATTTGCTTCTTTGGGACTGGTGTATACAGGGCTCCAGGGACAGCAGTGACTCCAAGCATAGGGCTGAGAAGCAAATGCTGCCCATTGAGTGGAATCCTCTCAGATGGAGACAACATGAACCGCAGGTCAACCCCCGGTCTGCGTTGGCTTCTGTCTGTGCTTGCACATGTGTGCGCGTGAGTGTGTGTTTCAACAAGCGCAGTGTCTTGAATTCTCATTTCTTTTTGTTTTTTAAGATTTTTTCATTTATTTATTTGACAGACAAAGATTACAAGTAGGCAGAGAGGCAGGCAGAGAGAGAGGAGGAAGCAGGCTCCCCGCTGAGTCGAGAGCCCGATGCGGGGCTCGATCCCAGGACCCTGGGATCATGAGCTGAAGGCAGAGGCTTAACCCACTGAGCCACCCAGGCGCCCCTTGAATTCTCGTTTCAAAGTGTTATCTGCTCAGCATGAGCATGATCATGAAAGCACACATTTCTAATAGTTTGTTCTTCATGATGAGCAAAAATCAAAGGAAGACAAGCAAACACGTCAACTGTTATTTACTTAGTATCAGGTATGTGCTTTCCTGATGGACTAAGTATTTTAGATAAAGCCTGATCAATCCTGAACACCCTGATTTGGCAGAAAAGAAAGTGAGCCTCACTGAGATGATGCAATTTGTCTTTCTGTAAAAATGATGGGATACAGCAAAAAGGAGGGTTTGAACCTGGCTCTTTCTGACCTCAGTGTCACATTATACTACAAAATAATTTTAATGTGCAGTGATGGACCTAGTAAGGTCATTTCATTTCCATCAATAAAAATGTGACAGGGGTGCCTGGGTGGCTCGTGGGTTAAGCATCTGTTTCTGGTTTTCGGCTCAGGTCATGATCTCAGGGTCATGGGATGGAGCCCAAGTGGGGCTCTATGCTCAGTAGGGAGTCTGCTAGAGATTCTCTCCCTCTCCTTTTGCCCTCTTCCCCTCTCATTTTCTCTCAAATAAATAAATAAATTCTTTTATAAAATGTAACACAAAATCTGAAGAAAGTTCTATCAATACTATATTTTATTTAAATATGAAACAACTTACCTTGCATAAGTCCTCCTAGGTTCATGCACTCCAACTTAATTTTCTGTAAAAATCCATCAATGTGTAGTTTCTCCACCAGAGGTGAAAGTAACCTTATGCAGACTGATCTATTTCCGGTGCCAAGGCTCTAAAACTTCATACTTGAAAATATGTATTATTTATCCATGGTATTTGAATTTTTGTTGCCTTGTGAACATTTGAAAATGAAAATTTAAAGAATTCTTCAATTTTAAGTTAGATTGATCTGATATACTACTTACTACACTGGAATATGCAAAAAATCTGTTTTTATAAAGTCATTGACAAATTTTCCTGTTAAGTTTTTCCTAAGTTAAGTTCCTAAGTTCCTAAATTCCTGTTTAAAAACAGAAACTATAATGCTATTATCCATTATTATGACAGATTAATATATAGAAAATATTCAATTTTTAAAGAAATGTATTAATATATTTTAAAAGTAACAATCACTTTTTCCTTTATACTGTATTTTATATTAAATTTTTAATTATAATTTAAATAAATTTTACTGACATCATTGTATGCTAAAAAGTCAGTAAAAAAAAAGTTTGTTTGCATTCTTTCTGGCCATAATTATTATTTTACTTCACCCTACAATTTTTTTTTAAAGATTCATTTATTTATTTTAGAGAGCAAGAAAGAGACATGGGCTCCCTACTGAGCAGGGAGTTGCAGGCAGGTCTCAATGCAGGACACTGAGGTCATGACCTGAGCTGAAATGAAGAGTTGGCTGTTTAACTGACTGAACCACCCCAGCACCCCTCCTCTCACAATTATTATTGCAAATAATCATGTCATATAGTAAAAGAAATACCAGCTGCATTAAACATGCCATTTCTGGGGCACCTGGGTGGCTCAGTGGGTTAAAGCCTCTGCCTTTGGCTCAGGTCATGATCTCAGGGTCCTGGGATCGAGCCCCACATCGGGCTCTCTGCTCGGCGGGGAGCCTGCTTCCACCTCTCTCTCTCTCTCTGCCTGCTTCTCTGCCTGCTTGTGATCTCTGTCAAATAAATAAATAAAATCTTTTTTTTAAAAATGCCATTTCTGTGGGGTATAAAACATGTCTTTAATATAATCTTTTTCTATTTAGAGTAGCCAGAATGGATTCTGTTTTTTGCAACGATGAACTCCAATCTATATAAAAGGATATGAAAGGGATTTGTTCAAGAGATTTCAAAGGGCCAGAAGACATTGTGCAGAACTGCACTAACAGAGGGAAATGAAGGAACAGCAAGAGTCTTGTGATTATTGTGTTTTGTCTCTAAGACTCAAATAATATTACAATTTCACCTCACATTGTTTTTAAATGATAGCAAATACTTCAGAGTCTACCCTTTCCAAATTTCTCTTTATCTGGAAGATCTCCATCCAGCTGAGTAGTGGCAGTAATGCTAAGTACATAGAGGCTCATTTGTGTGTCATATGTTAAAGCAGATACTGAGTTCAGAAACAGGAATAAAGCATATATTTTTGCTTTCAGGGATTTACTAAGTTATTTGGGCAGGAAGGCACATCCATTAAAAGGTAAAAATTAAAGTTGCTTGGCTCCAAGGGCAATATGCAAATTTGGTAGGAATGCTCTAAGCCTACTAAAATATTGAAAGTTTTTAAAATATGTATTATTATTAACTTCCCATTATTCAACATTCAGTTATTCCATTAGGCATGACGTTCTATGACTATCTGCTTTGTATTATAAATAATAATAATGACAATAGCTAACATTAATTGACCTTCTTTTGTGTTAGAGACTCTTCTGCATGCAACATATGCTTGACTTTATGAGCTCAGATTATTTTGAACCTTGAGGTAGCTTTCAAATGAAGTCAATCATTCAAAAAATACAACCCAAAATCTTGGAAGTACAATTTAGTAGGAGTAAATAAACTTATATTTCTTATGCTTTTTAAGCTTGATATAAATATTTTTTTAAATATAATATTCTCTAGGGGCGCCTGGGTGGCTCAGTGGGTTAAGCCGCTGCCTTCGGCTCGGGTCATGATCTCAGAGTCCTGGGATCGAGCCCCACATCGGGCTCTCTGCTCTCTAGGGGAGCCTGCTTCCTCCTCTCTCTCTGCCTGCCTCTCTGCCTGCTTGTGATCTCTCTGTCAAAATAAATAAATAAATAAATAAATAAATAAATAAATAAATAAAATATTCTTTAAATGTATTTCTCCTTTTCTTGTGTTCTTATTTCCTGAACACATTCCACACTTTTCTACGGAACATCAAAAAGCTCTCCCTTTCACAGATATGGTATTCCAGATGCCCGCTCCCACACTTATGACCCTACAAATCCATGACCATGGCATGATTCCCTGCATCTCTGGGCTGTCTCCATCATTAGTGAAACTGTACAGATTATCATAAAATGCACAGGCTGTAAACTGCCCTGTGTGTACGAATGAACGGAAGTGTCATCTGACTTCTAAAAATCATTTTCAGCAGGTAGAAGGTAACTGCTTCTTTACATAACTGATTTTACTTAATAGTTCATTTTTTTTCCTCCACTCTGCTGTATCAAATAAAGGAGCTCATAAAGTTTAAATAAATGAGTAAGTGCACTGACATTCCTCTCAAACAAATGCTTTTTAAAGGTAACACCTTTTATAATCAATATCATTAACTCATTAACTTCTGTGGATAGCTTTCCGCATTATGGATTCCCTTGATGTTCACGTTGGTGTTAGTTTTTCTGAAGGGCAATGATAAACAGGCAAACAAAATAAGGAGGTACACTTTTGAAAAGACAAAGAGATCACAGCTTTAATGAAACAATTCACCCATTTGGTAGTCAACTAAAGTGGAGATATTAAATGTTGAAAGGCCCAGGGCCCAATATTTAGAAATAACTAAGAAAGTGAGTATCCAATCTTTGAGTATCTCTGCTCATTCTCTCAAAACTAAGGCTTATGGGACACCTGGGTGGCTCAGTGGGTTAAAGCCTCTGCCTTCGGCTCACGTCATGATCCCAGGGTCCTGGGATCGAGCCCCACATCAGGTTCTCTGCTCAACAGGGAGCCTGTTTTCTCCTCTCCCTCTGACTGCCTCTCTGCCTACTTATGATCTCTGTCTGTCAAATAAATAAAATCTTTAAAAAACAAAAAACTAAGCCTTATGTAGGAGGTCAAAGTTTGGAAGTAAAATTGTATTACACTGAAATACATTCTTCAGCAATTCCTGTGTCTCCTTCTTGAGCATTTGCCACCCCTCATCTCCTTTGCCACACAAATGTCTAAATACCTTTGAACTCCTAGCCCTGCTCTTCCCTTCAAAGCTTCTCATCATAAGGCAACAGATCAATTCATTTAGTCAAATGATAAAATAAACAATAACACAAGTGTATGTGTGTGTATTCCCCCTTTCATATAAAGTGTTTGCATTTTTTAAAGTTATACCCATAAGTCCATTGAGATTGGTCCAAACCAAGACTACAAGGTTAAGTCTTTTCACAAGGAGAAAATTTATAAGAAAATTCTAAGATTTGAATTTCAAAAAAGAGCAGTTGAGCTCCTGCTCCAGGGAAAATATGACTTTCACTTTGCAGGTTTAACCAGAATCTGATTCCCACCCTCATTCCCACCTCAAAACTATCATTACCTTGAACCTTCATTATTCCCCATAAACAAGAGGAAGACAGACCTTCTCATGTCAACCACTGCTACTTCTGGTTATTCCTCCCCAACCTGAGTTAAATGCTTGCTACTTTCAGACTCCTATTACTCATTCAGCAGCCTTTAGCCTCCCTCCTTAAGCACTATCATCCATATCATTGAAAACAATGCTCTTTCTCTTTAATTTCTAGCATTATCATCAGTGACTTCAATACCCAAATTACTGACCAATACATAACCCGGACCTTCAGTCCTCTGATCTCATCTCCTATGGCCTTTGTTCTCTATTCTGTCTCCTACTCACAGAGTCACTCTCTAGTTACAGCTTTCAAAGTAACACTACCTCTGTAATCCACACCTATACAATTCACCTTATTCCCATTATTGTCAATCAGCTATTCTCATTTTACACTATATTTTTACCAACTTAGTCCTCTTAATACCCCTACTTACTTTACATTTAGCAGCCCTCACCTACCTTGACCTCTTTTCCCGTGGAGAAAAATTCCACGCTCGATCCCTTTAATAGAGCTCCTTCTACACAATTTCTTCAACTTCCTTGCCCCGTTGGACCTCTGCCACTCCATTTAAAGGCCAACCCTGTTTAAGTCTAATTGTCTGGCTTCTTTGCTTGTGTCTTCTGCTGGAGAGTATCTCAGACAGATGGTTCTGTGCCTCTATAAATTTGTGGACCTCACCGAAAGAAAACACTTCCCAGAAATGTTTATTTCCTCCTTGGAATCTCTTTAAAGTTCCCATCTTCATCACATTTCCATCAGCCTTAAATTTTATCTGACTTATTACAGTGCAAAATATGCATACATCATAGCGTAACTTCTATAATTCCCACAGTAAACATATTGTGCGAACTTACCCCTTCTCGCTCTCTACTTTCATAAGAGAAGAGCTTACCCTCTTTGTGTCTAAAATTCTCATCTTATCCTTATGATCCCATTTTCCCCTGGGTCCCGGTGTACATATTCAGCTCCTTAGAGAGTTCACTTTTCAGCCACCCGTTTCTTCCCCTCTCCACTGGCTACTTACTACCACTCAAATCGACTCGGTTCTTCCTCCAACCAAAGATGAAACAAAATTTATCCTGCAGTCCCCATCTCTCTGAGACTTCATAATCAAAGTCTCTAAGGGATTTTCTACATGAAATCTTGGTAATTTCTCATTGCCCCACTTTCCATGTCTCCTTCCAAGTGTTTCAGTGGTATAATGGAACCAGCTCCCACTGATTCAAGACAGCCAATTATGGTGTTTCTCTTCCCAACTGCACCAGGATGTAACATGGTGGCTCAAATATAAATAATGGTGGGAATATTTACCCCAGAGACGCTGTTAAATGTTACAAATCTATGAATCAGTTTTATTTCTTTGTTTACTGCTGCTTTGTTACCTGCTATCTGTCTTCTTCTACTAACTTCAAATGCCATTTCTTGCACTTCTCAGGTGTTACCATACTATACTAGCCTGTACTTTACTATACTAATTTTCATTCTTTCTTTTCATTCTCAGAAAGTCAACATTACCCATGTAGTAGGAATTCTCACAATGTACCACCAGCCCCAAACTCACTCATAAATCAAATCCAAATTTCCAATGTTCCTCTCCATTTAAATGACTCACAACATGCACATCTCAACTTCGATATTTCCAAAATGAAACTTCTATTGTTTTGTTTTGTTTTGTTTTTTTCACAAGATTGGTCCCCTCTCTAGGCCTTCTTTCGGCAAATGACTTGGTTGCTCAAGCAAGAAACCAGGGTTTTGTCCTTGATTCTTTGATCTTCCTCCCCCTATCAGGGTAATCTACTCCAAAGCATTTCCCACTACGGTTGTCCTATAGATTTTAGCTATAATCTCAATTACTTCAACAGGACTTTAAATTTATTTCTTTGCCTCCAGAATTATTCCAGCCCAATCCATTACTTTCACCAGAAAACGAATGATTTTTAGAAACAAGTATAGAGATCATGTCAGTCTCCTAGTTAAAAACCTTAAAATGTTTGTGATAAAGTTCAAAATCCTTTCATAGTTCATAAAGTATCTTTTACTCTGGCCCCTAATTACCTGCAAGGGTTTGTCTGTCTTCTGGTTCAGTATATGTACGTCCCAAATGTTGACATGCTTTTGCTTCCCACACTGCTTTTCTGCTTGTTTTATGTCATCGCTCCCCACCTCCCAAAGTCCTCTGCTGCCTTATGCCATTCCTCATTGCCTCTGACTTTTAATCCACTAATTGCATTTCTTCTAAACTGTTATATTTTAATCCTGTGTTAGCTTTCTATTGCTGTTAATTTCCTCAAATGTAGTGGCTTGAAACCACCCAAACTGATTGTCTCACAGTTCGGTAGGTCAAAAGTCTGACACAGGTCTTCCTGGGCAAGAATCAAAGTGTCAGCAGGGCTAGATTCTTTTCCTTAGGCTAGAGGAGAGAATCCATTGCTTTGCCTTTTATAGATTCTAGGAGGCAACTTTGGCTTGTGGTCTCCTGTTTCCACCTTCAGAGCCAGCCAAGGAAGATGGACTCCTTCTCACATCCTATCACCTGACCTTGCTTCTCTCATCACCTCTTCTTCCATGACTGACTTTTCTGCCTCCATCTTCCATTTTTTGTTAATGTACGGTTGTATTCAGCCTGCTAATATTTTTTTGAGGATTTTTGCCTCTATGTTGGTCTTTAAGATAATGATCTACAGTTTTCTTTTTTTGAAGTCTCTTTGTCTGGCTTTAGTACCCTGGTAAAGCTGGCCTCATGGAAGGAATTTGAAAGTTTTCCTTCCTCCTCTATTTTTTGGAATAGTTTGACAAGGATCAGAATTAACTCTCTTTAAGTGTCTTATAAAATTCACCTGTGAAACCATCTGGACCTGGACCTTTATTTGTTAGGAGTTTTTTGATTCCTGATTCAATTTCATTGCTAGTGATCAGTCTGTTCAAAACTGCTATTTCTTCCTCATTCAGTTTTTGAAGGTTTTATGTTCTTAGGAATTTATTCATTTCTTCTAGGTTGTTCCATTTATTGGCATAGAAATTTTCATAATATTCTCTTATAATCCTTTGTATTTCTGTGGTGTCAGTTCTATCTTCCACTTTTGAGAACTTGGGGATTACATCGGATCTATCCAAACAGTCCATACTAATCTCCCATTTTAAGGAGCTGAACTTAACCACTTCTACCAAAATCTTCTGCCAAGATCTTTACTTCAACTGTTCCCAGTCTCAGAAAAGATCTTTTAGATCTTTTAAGTAAAGTAACTTATTTACAAGTCCTAGGGATTAGATTACACACATCTTTTGGAGCCTACTACAGAGCCTCAACTCTATCCTCTCACAAAGTTCTGTGGCTTTAGTGTATGTTCATGAATATTCTACAAAGATAGTGCTTTCCCACCTAATTTAAGGTAAAACCCTGCAAAAGGCTCTAAATAGTTTGTAAATACCTAGGGCTCTAGCTTGAGACACAAAATACCACAATCCATCATTTTTATTATCATGGGTAGAGCACGCACAGCCACAGAGAACTGGAACAATGTCCAAAGGGTGTGGTCTCCACAGGGCTGCTCCGTCTGTTCTTGTCTGGATTGACCAGAGAAGTGAGGAAATGTCCTCTGAAAATCTTTTAAAGCAAGTAGGATTTCTAGATGATTTCTCTTCCAGCTTTATTGAGCTAAAACTGACACATGCATTCTGTGTTTCTTATGTGTGAGATTTCAGATTTTATTAAAATGAATGAACAGAAGACAAACTAAAAGTTTTAAATTAACAAAACTTGTTTCCTTAAAAAAAGGGGGTGGGTAGGGGTAAATTTTAATCTGCTTACTATGGCTCAATGAAGCAGCTCCTAGTCCTAGAATTCAACTATTTAAATGGTACATTCTTTTTTTCTAACCAGCAGCAAAGCAATTTAATATAAGATTGAATTTTAGTGATTTTTTTTTAAGATTTTTTATTTATATATTTGAGAGAGAGAGAGAGAAAGCACAAGAAGGGGGAAGGTCAGAGGGAGAAGCAGACTCCCTGTTGAGCAGGGAGCCCCATGCAGGACTAGATCCTGGGACTCCAGGATCATGACCTAAGCCAGCAAGGCACCTGGATTTTAGTGATTCTTATTATCAGAATGCAAATGTTCAGGGCACCTAGGTGGCTCAGTGGGTTAAGCCTCTGCCTTCGGCTCAGGTCATGATCTCAGGATCCTGGGGTCAAGCCCCACGTCAGGCTCTCTGCTCAGCAGGGAGCCTGCTTCCTCCTCTCTGCCTACTTGTGATCTTTCTCTCTGTCAAATAAATAAATAAAATCTTAAAAAAAAAGAATGCAAATGTTCACTCATAACTTTCTGACCATTCTTGTGATGTCTTTTATATTTATTAGAAACTCCTAAATTTGATCTAAAAGAATTATATGGACCCATATTTTATTTTAATAGAAATTTGTATTAAGATGCATTCGTGATCTCAATGTATATGAAATTCTTGAAGTGTTATTTTTTTTTTTCTTCTGGAAGGAAGAACTTCCATAGTTATTCCTGAATGTCACTGAACTATGTTTTTAAAATTTACTTCAACTGTTCCCAGTCTCAAAAAAAAACCTTTCAAAACAACCTGAAAAAAATTATATATATATATATAATATATATTATATATATCATATATACATATTTTTTTATATTTAATTTATAATTATATATATATATATATATATATATATGTATATATATATATATGGGGGGGAGAGAGAGAGAGAGAGTTTGGAAGTAGCTGTTTGATACTGAAATGAAGGACAGTCACTGAAATATTTACACACTCGAGACACACTTTTTCTCAAATTGCCTAAAGGCAAACACGGTGCTTAAAACAGAGTCTGCAGGTTATCTGAGTGAGGTGACCAAGTTATTGTACTTGTTAAGAAAAGTGTATATTTACATCACTGAAAAATATTCAACTTCATCCCAAAGGACTCTACCTTTCACGTTCTCTTCTCAATGATACATTTTGTCTCTAAATGAGTATGTTGCCTCTATTTTGTTTCCTGGTAATGGAAATTGTCCAAATTAGAATCAAAGTTTGAATCTAGTTACATGTCCTCTTCAGACAGAGAAATAGATAAGCAGACACAGCAAGAGCTAGTGTCGGTATTTCTTCAGCAAGCCTTTATTTGTTGAGAACTTTTTTTTTTTTTTTTTGCTTTTTGTCTTGAATGGTACAAAGTTTAAAATAAACCTTTAATAATTGTGTCACTTCTTCACTTACTCTTGACTGCATAAGATTTGTTTAAATAGTCACAAGGCAGGGAATCCTATAGAATTAGTGAGGTAATATGTTTCAAAATCCAGGAAATGGTAAAGTAATAATCAAAAGCTCAATCAAAAGCTAGGAAGAAAATACTATGGACTGTAAAAAAAAATGATGTTAACTTAGTCAATTCATTAGACAATCTGCAAAATGGCAATAGTGGGTAAATTCATCATTTTGCAGAATATTGTTTATCGAAATGAGATTTCTTTAGAATTTTTAACTCCATTAAATGAGTTTATCTTGAGGTCTTTAATTATTTTTTACTGAATCTTGTAGTTTCTAGTTTGTGATTTCTCCTCAAGTTATAAAACATTAAGGATCATTACAAGCACTATTTCACAAACTACAAATTAAAGTTCCACAGCATTTTTAAAAAGCCTAAGTACCTCCATTTCCAATTACAAAGCAGGTATTTCAAACAGTTATTACATGAGAAGTTTCTAAGTAAAATCAAGGTAAAAATTAACCATATGATTCCAGCATGCCTGAAAACATCTGAGATGGTGCTGACAGCCAAATCTTTCCATGGAAAGTGGTCTTTATATCTTCCAATATTAGACTGTGTTTCCTGTTTCTCAAATAATCTTTCAGAATCAATGAGTTACTGAAAGGAGGAGCACAACCCCAAGAAACTAGAAATTTTGCTTTTGGCAAAATTCTGCCACATAACAAAAAGAAACATTTCTTTTTGAATTCTGCCTCCTCTCGGGAAGGTTACAGCCATACAAAGAACAACAGAAGTACCAAGCTATAGTGGGGTATAATTCAGAGTTATAAAACTAAGCTATTCTTTTTTTCTTATTATCTTCCCTCTCCTTTCTGAAAATGCAAACTGGAAATTGAGTATGTATTTCCTGGCTTAAAGAGGGCTATTGCAAGAGAAAAAAACAAATGGGGTTTCTAAATATTCCCATTTCTGCCTTTCATAGTAAAAGAAGCAGTTAATTGTGAATCTTCAGGATGTTTTAAATTACATTTTCAGGAAAAAAAGGAAAAAAGATCAGTTTTTTTTTAAATGGGATTACCCGGATGAGGTTACCGTGAATTAAATAATGAAAAAAAAAAATTTATGTAAATGTAAGAAAGAAGTTTATGTAAATATGAAGTAGTTCCTATTTTGATGTGGAAAATTACTTCCCTTACCTTTTCCATTTAGGTAAGTGTCTAACAAAATGTTATCTGTATCAGCCAGGGTCCAGTTAGGAAAGAGCAACAAAACCGGTCATTCAAACACGGAAAATTGAATATGATACTAATTTATAAAAGCAAATTAACAAGAAGGCTGGAGAGAATCTAAAGAATAAAGGAATGGGGACACCTGGGTGGCTCAGTGGGTTAAGCCTCTGCCTTCGGCTCAGGTCATGATCTCAGGGTCCTGGGATCAAGCACCGCATCGGGCTCTCTGCTCAGCAGAGAGCCTACTTCCCCCGCCCCCACCCCACCCTCCCTGCCTCTCTGTCTACTTGTGATCTCTCTCTGTCAAATAAATAAATAAAATCTTTAAAAAAAAAAAAAGAAGAAGAAGAAAGGAATAGCAGATGTAAGTGGCAGCCACTTCCAGGGCTGAAAGGGAGTAGCCACAGATGAGAATCTCAGAAGAGAACCACATCAAGACTGATAGTTTTCAGAACCGGTGAGACAAAGTTCAACTGTCACCTACCTGAGGGAAGAAAATTATGCTGAGATCTTGCACTCCAGGTCTGGCAAGCAGAAACTGCCCAAATGAATCCCAGCAACACTCCCTGAGAAGTGTTGCTTCTCACCCGCTGGGGAAAAAGAGGTGGGACACAGACCCTTGAAAGGAAGCCACCTCTGGACTGAGAACAAACCTCGCTAGAAAGCTCCCTCTAGGGTTCTGGCAAAAGTTGCTAAGAATCTACCAGCTGGGATGCCCACCCCTGAGTGGCTTGCATGTCAGGGGCAGCTCAGAGACACATCACGAGAGCAAAATGGAAAAGCCAGTAGATTCAGGAAGAGAAGACCTTTTTCCTGTGAACCCTTCCAGAGCCTTACTAGACATAAAAGGTTTGACACTTGTCACCTGTTACAGGACAACTGTTTACAGAGTCCAGCTCCAGTATTACCCAGTAGGACAAAGAAGGATGGCTTAGGGGCAGAGAAGAACTCATTGATGACAGGCCCACTGTACTTCCACGTGACGTCCATTATAATTCTGTAGCCATAAAGGAAGACGAGCATATGGTTCAAAACTCTGCGTGTCCCTCTACCATTTATACATATTTTGGAGTGTGTGTGTGTGTGTGTGTGTGTGTGTCTATGATTAACATCAAGGAACACATGCTTCCGGCCACCTCGTTTCTTAGATGAGGCTCCATGTCAATAAATAGCAATAGAGAATAAATAGCAGCAGATAATATAGTTGATAAACACTGAAAATCAAGAGAGAAAAATGACCACAAGCTTTTTTCATGTGATAACAGAACACTGTTTAACAAAGTCCCCTAAGAGTCATCGGAGCCTCTGGTGGAAACATTCCATGTGCTATTAATTAAGGCTTACACTATAAAGTTAGATATGAAATTGAAAAAGACAGATGAGATTCAAATAACTTTTGTCTTATAGAAGTGATTTCTGTCTGCTAAAGAAGACAAACTCAGACTCTACGACTTGATTTTCCCGAAGAGGCCATTAGAGCAGTCTGGTATCTGAGCAAACTTACTCCATATACACATACATGCACTTAAAAAATCTTTTCCCCTCATTCATATTTCAAGATGAATTTCTACACAGACTAGAGATGTTTTTCCGAAAACCAACATATGAATTATACATTTTGAAAATGACTTGAAATATTTTCCTCAGCTTTTTCAGAAAAAGTTTATTTTGTAGTCGTAGCCCAAATTCACTGAGTTTTTGTCACTGAATTCATCCAGCATTCTTAATTCCTTTTTTCCTACAGTGAATTGCTAAAAAAAAAAAAAAAAAAAAAAAATTAACGAACTGGATTTCTGGTTGGATTTCAAGTCAGATGTGCTTAAAGACAGAGCTCTTCCTCAGTATTTGATTTTTTCCAATATTTTTCTTCAATAGAGATAAGTGCTCCGTTTTTATATCTACTGGTTTAAGTTCTGTCACATTTCACTTCTAGCCTTTTAGTGCAGTAAATTGTGTTTTGCTACCAATTAAGCATTGGTATTTTGTATTATTAGGTCATAGCCAGGAAACAGCCCTGTGACTGAGCAACCAATATTTCTGTATAGTTTTCTGTTCATAGGATGTTTTTGTTTGGTTAGAGTATCAGGGTAACACTGGCCCCATAGAATAAGTTGGGAAGTGTTCCCTCCTTTCTATTTTTGGAAAAGTCTGTGAAGGATTAACACTGACTCTTGTTTAAATGTTCGGTAGAATTCACAGTGAAGACCTTTGGGCCTGGGCTTTTCTTTGTGGGCGGTTTTTGTTTATTTTCTTTTGTTTGGGTCATACTAGCTCAAATCTTTATTTGTGATGGGTCTATTCAGAGTTTTTATTTCTTTTTGAGTTGGCTTCAGTAGTTGGTCTCCTCCTAGAAATTTATTCATTCCATCTAAAATGTCTCATTTATTGGCACATAACTGTTCAGAGTGATTGTGTGAATCATTAGACTATTATGGGGTACATAGTAATATTACCTCATTCATTCTTAGTAATTTTAGTCTTTTCTTTCTTAGTCAATTTACCTAAAGATTTATCAGTTGTTGTTGTTTTTTTATCTTACTTGAATATAGTTTTGTTTTCACTTACTTCCTTTTGGTCTCTTTTATTTTATCCACTGTTTTTCTATTATCTCATTAACTTCTGCTCTAAACTGTATTATTTCTTTTCTTCTTCCCCTTCTGTTCCTTCTTCTTCCTCTTCTTCCTCCACCTCTCCTCCTCTCCTTCTCCTTTTCCTTCCTCTCTCCTTCTCCTTCTTCTTCAAATTTATTTGCTCTTCTTTTTCTAATGTCCTAGGGTAGAAAGTTAGGCTGTTCATTTGAGGGGTTTTGTTTGTTTGTTCTTTGACATAGGCATTTACAGCTATATACGTACCACTAGGCATGGTGCTACCTGCATCCCATAAGTTCTGATGTACTATATATTCATTTTTACCCATGTTAAAGTTTTTTCTAATTTCCCTCATGAGTTTTTCTTTGACCCATTAGTTATGTAGGAGCATGTTTATTCTCCACACATTTTTGAGTTTACCAAGTTTATGTTAGTTTCGAGTTTTGTTCCATTATCTTTGAAGAACAAAGTTGGTATTACTTCAATCCTCTTAGATTTGTGGGGGCTTATTTTATGGCTCAGAATATTGTCTATCCTGGAGAATGTTCCATGTGCCCTTGAAAATAATATCTCTCCTGCTGTAGTTGGGTCGAGTGTCACAGTGGTCTGTTAGGTCAGATTTGTTTAGAGTTGTGCAAATTTTCTATTTCCTTGTTGATCTTCTGCCAAGTTGTTGTCTCCACTATTAAAAGTGAGATATTGTTGAATTTCTATTTCTCCCTTTGTTACTGTCAATTTTTGCTTTATGTGTTTTTTAAAGCTCTGTTTTTAGGTAGCACATATTTTTAAGTGTTTTGTCTCTCTCATTAATTGACCTTACTGTTATCATAAAATATCCCTTTCTACCTGTAGCAATATTTTTCGTATTTGTATTCCTCCTTTACTCTAAGTGAATATCTTTTTGTTAAATGAGTATTTCAGTGTAAGACTTTAATTTCTTTTTTTTTTTAAGATTTTATTTATTTATTTGACAGACAGAGATCACAAGTAGGCAGAGAGGCAGGCAGAGAGAGAGAGAGAGGGAAGCAGGCTCCCCGCTGAGCAGAGAGCCCGATGCGGGGCTCGATCCCAGGACCCTGAGATCATGACCTGAGCTGAAGGCAGAGGCTTTAACCCACTGAGCCACCCAGGCGCCCCAAGACTTTAATTTCTTTAATGATTTTTTCTACTTTAAAAAAATTATTTCCTCAGTGGTTGCTCTAGGCATTTTTAAATACATCTTAACCTACTAGAATCTACTTTAGATTTACATTAGATTAATTGCATTGAGTTATAGAAACATTATTCCTATGTATATTGATGTCTTCTCTCCCTTTCTGTGGTATTATTGTTACACTATTATACCTATATATGATACCATTGTTGTATTATTTCATGTAATTTCATTTATTTTAAAGAAGTCAAGGGGAGGGCGCCTGGGTGGCTCAGTGGGTTAAAGCCTCTGCCTTCGGCTCAGGTCATGATCCCAGGGTTCTGGGATCGAGCCCCATATTGGGCTCTCTGCTCAGCAGGGATCCTGCTTCCTCCTTTCTCTCTGCCTGCCTCTCTGCCTACTTTTGATCTCTATCTGTCAAATAAATAAATAAAATCTTTAAAAAAAAAAGAAGTCAAGGGGAGAAAAGGGAGTAAGTATATATTTACAGTATTTATAGTATATGTATTTATATCTTCCTATATACCATTTCTGGTCTTTTTGTCTCTGTGGTTTCAATTACCACCTGGGATCCTCTTCTTGGCCCAATATAACTTTGCCTTTATTCACTTCCTTTGTGTAAATAACATTTCTATATGTTATAGACTAAACAATACAATTATATACTTACTGTTCTGTATGATTTATTTTTAAATCAATTAAGGGAAGAAAAAATAACTCTTTACCACTTTTACACTTCCCCAACCTTCAAGAATGAAATCAAATTTTGTCTAAGCCTTCAACTATTAGTCTGACTGACTTACCAGTTGGGAATTCATACTTAGATGTTAATAAAG
This sequence comes from Enhydra lutris kenyoni, assembly GCF_002288905.1. Lineage (NCBI taxonomy): Eukaryota > Metazoa > Chordata > Mammalia > Carnivora > Mustelidae > Enhydra > Enhydra lutris. Next base: position 20,135,930 of record NW_019154095.1, on the reverse strand, counting down.
CAAGACTAATTTGAAGAGATGAGGATTAAAAAAAATGTGCAACCATATCCATTTGTTCTCAAAACATGAAAGAAATTACAATTTGAATGTGTTAAGGAGTCACATCCAGTTAATATTTCTCAGGTTTAAGGAAAACAAACCAAAAAACAAAAACTCCTGTATGCTAAAGTTCCAATGACATCAGTATAATTAAACTTCTAAATTAATCACTTAACAATGTTATATGTTGAAAAAGAAGCATTAGATTCTGATGCCATGGAACAGCGTAAGGATTTCGGACCCATTTCCCTGGCTGATTTAATGGCAAATTTATTTGACAATGGAGGGAGAAAATAAATGACCTGTAAATGTACCATCCAGTCATGTATTTCTGTGACTTCAATAATCACAAACATTATTACTCCATCTTCTCAGTTTTATTCTATTTTTACTGAAATGTTAAAATCAGATATTATGTATGGAAAGAATAAAGCTTTTATGGACAGGTAGAAAGAGGTTTTATCTGAAATAGGCAGCACTTCTCATTTTACAACCGTGATATCAAAAGAGACTAACACCCTGACCTTGCATTTGAAAGGATGCTGTCTGTAGTGTGATAAAAAGTCATGGAAGGATTTAGCAGACTTGTAGGTTCAGGCACTAGAGTCCAAGGGTAAAAGATGCAGAAGTAAAAGTATTAAAAAAAAAAACAAAACTGCCAAAGTAGAATGACTCCTTCCCTCTGGCAAAATCATTGTCGCCCTGAAAGAAAATGTAACATCCCAATTCTTTCAAGGGAGACCCTCTGATTTTTCCTCACCATAGCCCTGGGGCCATACCCAAAGCCATCCTCTCCCTAATAAGGTATCAGGGTTACAAGGAATACAAGAACTACAGAAGGAGAGAAATACGAATGGGAATCCCTCTAGTTAGAAAAGACTGGAGAGGAAGTCTACAAAGGAAGGACTAAAAAGCTAAAGAAATAAATGTGGTACAACTTTGAAAGACAAAAAAGAGAAATATAAATTCAATATATAAGAAAAAACAAAATGTATTTTCTTAATTTTTGACACTTTCTAAACTAATGCTGGAAGGAGTCTGAGAGCTCATTGAATCCTACTCCTTAGTTTTCCAGATAAAGAAATTGGTGCCCAGAAAAGTTAAGTGTTTTCCCATGTACATTGAGATTCTTCTGAACCTATAGCTTTAGAAATAGTAATAGGGGCGCCTGGGTGGCTCAGTGGGTTAAGCCTCTGCCTTCGGCTCAGGTCATGATCCCAGAGTCCTGGGATAGAGCCCCGCATCGGGCTCTCTGCTCAGCAGGAAGCCTGCTCCCCCCCCCCACCTGCCTCTCTGCCTACTAGTGCTGTCTGTCAAATAAATAAATAAATTTAAAAAATTAAAAAAATATATTAAAAAAAAGAAATAGTAATAACCAAGAAAAGAAAATTAATACTGTTAAAAGGGTAGAGGCAGAGATTATTCAGCTTTAAAAAAAGGAAATGCACCTTCAAGTTTCTAAAGGGATTTTACCCAGCAGATGGCTTAGTATCTCTTTACCATTAAAGAAAACACAACAGTAGAATCCCTGTTTACAAGAGAATAGGAAATATGGGGATAATATAAGGAGCATCTATTAAAAAGTTCACTTTCCATATCTCATCCCATCCATGTATTATAGATACTTGAAGTTAAAAAACAAACAATATAGGCCTGTACATACATGTATACAGAAATATTATGTTAGTGCATATGCTTAAAAAACTTACACATTCTAAATTATCCTTTTTCCCTGGAGATCTACAGAAGTAATGTCGGTAAGAGGGATCAGGTTGTGATTAGCTTTCCCAGAATAGATATTTGCTGGTATACGATCCTTAAAATGAGGAATTATGGAAGCACTGAGAGTTAAATCTCAAAAATGTGACTTATGACACCTCTAGATGGATTTTCCTGTGCTCTCAGCTATCTCTTGAAAGTATAAAATCTTCTCGAAAATCAATGGGAATGTATTCACATCTTTAAAATTGAGGCTGGCACACCATGTTCTAGATATGTAATGACTAGCACATTTTAGAGATTCAATAAATACTAGATGAAGTCCAAGGTTAGGCAAAATTATCCTTTTTCTATTTGAATGGACAGAAGGCCCCATTTAACAACAAGGAAGGCTGCAAATGTGTTATTATAGCTGCATGTTAACACTCCCCCTAAAAATGGAGTTCAGTTAGAAAAGAAGGAGCCAATGAAGGGAAGCTGCTAACACCGTCTCTGAAACACACCTCATTTTATTTTTTTTTTAAAGATTTTATTTATTTATTTGACACACAGTGACAGATCACAAGTAAGCAGAGAGACAGGCAGAGAGAGAGAACAGAGGAAGCAGACTCCCTGCTGAGCAGAGAGCCCGTTGCGGGGCTGGATCCCAGGACCCTTAGATCATGACCTGAGCTGAAGGCAGAGGCTTAACCCTCTGAGCCACCCAGGCACCCACACACACCTCATTTTAATAACAATAACATACCCACTTCTTCCCCAGCAACCACCACCTGAACTGGATCAATCCTTTATATTTTTATTAACATTATTACTATCCATACCAACATAAATCTAGTTCGCGTTCCTCTTTTCTGAAATTCTAAGACTTTTTTTTCGGTGGCTGCTTCACAATCTACCTCACGGGGACAAATAACATTTGCATTTCAAGAATTTTTATCCGAGAACAGAAGCCAACATAATGTCTCGAATTAGAACAACACTGGATTCTGAACTATGAAATTATAATGCCCTATGACTTCAGAAGTTGCCTTAAATGGGTCTGAAGAGAATGGACTAGAGACATAAGAGATTAGAACTAGTCATTCTATTTGTTTATCTAAAGTCCTTTGGTTAATTTAATTCTACTTTTGCAATCACAACAAAATCCACTGTGCCACATACCAGCATGGTATTATGTACACCTCGAAATTTCATGGAAAAATAATAGGAGGAAAGTCAGACCAGCCTAGATTCTCACTTTAATGGTTATTCTGCAAACAGGCAGTCTTATTTCCAGCAACTCTAAAAAATATAAGAATACCTGGGTGATGGTAGGCTGCTGTACACCAATGGCCCCTGCAAACTGGTTTTAGCCAGTATCGCTTCTGATTGGTCAGGGCTCGTGTCATTTACATTGTTGAATGTTTTGAATTTTTTTTGAGAAATTAAGTAGACTTTGTCTATAGAGTTTCAATAATCAATAATTAATTTCCTCCTTTGAATACATTTATCATGCAATATATAATACATACCAAGTTAACAATGTGCTTTCAAATGCAAAATGTATTTCTTTGTTTGAAGATATGAATATTGGAAGAAAATAATCATATCACTCTGAGTATTTTTTTAAGATTTTATTTATTTGAGTGAGAGAGAGCATGAGAGAGAGAGAGAGAGGGAATAGGAGTTGAGGGGAGGGGCAAAGGGAGAAGCAGACTCCCCTCTGAGCAGGAAGCACAATGTGGGACTCAGATCCCAGGGTCCTAGGATCATGACCTGAGCCTAAGGCAGACACTTAACCAACTGAGTCACTCAGGTGCCTTTTGAGTATCTTCTTATTTTATTTTATTTTTAAAAATTTTATTTATTTATTTATTTATTTATTTTTAAGATTTATTTATTTATTTGACAGAAATCACAAGGAGGCAGAGAGGCAGGCAGAGAGAGAGGAGGAAGCAGGCTCCCCGCTGAGCAGAGAGCCCGATGCGGGGCTCAATCCCAGGACCCTGGGATCATGACCTGAGCCGAAGGCAGAGGCTTAACCCACTGAGCCACCCAGGCACCCCAAATTTTATTTATTTTTTAACAGAGAGAGATCACAAGTAGGCAGAGAGGCAGGCAGAGAGAGAGGGGGAAGGAGGCTCCCTGCTGAGCAGAGAGCTGGATTCGGGGCTCGATCCCAGGACCCTGAGATCATGACCTGAGCTGAAGACAGAGGCTTAACCTACTGAGCCACCCAGGCACTCTTCGAATATCTTTTTTAAAAATATTTTACTTATTTATATTAGAGAGAGAGAGAGAGCCAGGGATGGGAGGCAGTGGGAGAGAATCTCAAGCAGACTCCCTGCTGAGCACAGAGCCTGACTCAGGGCTTGATCCTACCACCCGGAGATCATGACCTGAGCTGAAATCAAGAGTCAGTGGCTAAGTGACAGAGCCACTTAGGTGCCCCTCATGCTGAATATCTTAAAGCCTAACTATCCTCTTACAGACACATAAGGATGAAAGTTCAGTCAGTACCTCTCTAAAACAGCATTCTAAGTGGCTACTTATACTTACTGTTATGAAAAGAAAAGACATTTTAATATATTCTTTACGAGGCAAATGTTAAGTAAAAGAGATTCTTTTTCTATTTTATTTATTACATTACTTTCAGTGCTCATGATAACTCATAAATCAGAATTGTAGCAAACATATTTCCAGTCTGATTGCTTTAGAAGCACTATCCTATTACATGTCATTCTTCTCCATATTTTTGGTTTTCCTGAGGTCTTATACCATGCCTCTGAAATGACCATGATTTAATAATTCAGACATATTGCAAAATAATGAGAACTGTAAAGTATGTTGGCTGTTTAAAACTCAGAGTACTTTCCAAAGATAGCCATCAACCGTTAACAAGCAGAAAATTTTAATTTATTATTCAGAGTCTGACTGCCACCTACAGGGCTAATTCAGTCTTGTTTTCTGCCATTTCCATGATCAATATGATTAAATCTTCTGTAATTAGATAAAATTGGGGGCATGGGGAGAGACTTGTGAATAAAGTCATCTGTTCCATTTAAAGACTGCTCGTAAGAAAATTTAAATGATCAGTCCTAAAGCTCAATATGGGACTTATACATTGATTCAGTGTTTTTTGAGATGTGGACTCATAAATCTCTTTTACATGATAACATGCTTAAAAAGCTCATTTTAGGACCACAGTATAAAACCCACATATAAAGCAATACTCATTCAATGCAAGTGATTCCTGTAAATATTGAAAATCTTAATTTTAATAAAACTACTAAATTTCCTGAACCTGAAAATGATGTTGGTCCAAAGTGCGTGTGTGTATGTTTGAGTGGGTGAGTGGTTTACGTGTGTACATATATGTATAATATATATCTACAATATATATTATATATATCTCTATCAGAGTTCTGTGCAGGGTTGCCATGGCGACCAGCCACAGTCCATATGTGATTCTTTCCATCACCCTACCCTCTCCTTTACGTGCATCCATACAAGAGTTTCTTGTAAGCCATCAAAAATTAACCTTGAGGATGGGGGAGAGGGGCAAGAAGGGAAAAATGGGAAATAGTCTGATTTTAATGAAATCAAATGTGTGTCTCATCGGTTGGCTACATTTTGGTTATATGCTAAACTGTGAAATCAGAGAATTGATGAAGAATTACCTGCAACCAGTTGAAAAGTGTTCTGTGCGTCTGTTTTGTGTCTGGTGCAGAATATGGCAATCTACCAAATGTCCCTTTATTTGAAGTTGGTTCAGCTTTGGAAAAGTTACTGTAAATGCCTTGCTTGTATTATCATCCCTAGTCACCTGACTTTGGAATTTGCACCATAATGTTTAAGTGAAGATGCTGTAAATAGGTTCTGATTTTGCTGTATATGGATTTGGGGCGTTGCAGTAGCCTTATTCCCCTTTTTAATAAAAATACACATGAAGACGACAACAACAAAAAAATTTTGTGCTTTAACCAAGGGTATCGATGGGCCATGGATGAAACCAATATAGTTTGTACAAGATAAATCACAAGCAGTTTGAAGGGGAATAATAAGAAAACATGTCCTTGGAAATGTAATCATGTCATCAGGACCTGGAACCTAAAACAAACTGGAATAAATCTATCGTGCATACTGTATTTGTCCAGGCGTGAGCTAAACCGTGTGCAAGCCATCAGGGTACCATCCTTCCATGGCGGCTAACATGCATGACTGCTGTGTTTTGCCAATTACAGCTGTAGGCTTTCTGTCTTGTAGACAAGGTTTATTGAGACACCCTGTTTCCTGGCAGTGTCCAATGCAGAGCAGAGCACCCCTTCCTTAAACTCTCCCCCAAGCCACCTAACACAGGCCCACCTTATACAAAGCATCCTTTCTAATATCCACTGGTTGAGATGCCTCCCAGTTCCCCTTGGTGTGCGTTTCCTTTGCTACCACTGAATGATAAGCCTGAACTGATCCAGACCACAGAAGGTTTTGTTTTTCAATAAATCACATACTCTGGTATTTTAAAAAGTACTTTTTTCTTTATTCAGTAGATCCCCTACTATCTTTTCTCCAGCACCTTGACTTGCACCCATTTCTAAGTATTACACTATAGTTTCCATTAGATGGATTCGTCCCTATGGTAGGATTTTACAAAAATAACCAAAATTATTCACCTCCCTGAATATGAGATCCTGTGCAATGTGATTTTTCAGCTCGCCTATCAAGAGGTAAACTTTATTAAATGGCCACTGGTCTTGTGACTTGCTTTGACCTCTAGAATGTGTCATAGTGATGTTGCCGGTCACGAGCCTAATCGTCCAGAGATGGTGCACACTCATGTTCTCTGGCGTGGAATCCCCCACCGCCATGTGATCAGCTCTGACTTGGTGGTGAATCAAAGACCAAGAGAAGCAGAAACAAGCCAGCAGGCCATGGCCCAGCCAAACTGGGGCTGACTGCAGACAAGTAAATAGACTTAACCAGCGCAGAGGCAGCCAGACGCAATGAGCCCAACCCCAAATTCCAGTCCCCACACCCATGCAATCAAGGGTTGATTCTCAGCCACTAAATGTTGTGGTGATGTGTCCTGTAACAAAAGTTATTTGATATCGTCTCAGTAACCAGTTTCTATTTTGCTAAATTTATTATTTCGCTTTTATCAAATTCACAATTTATACCTACTTACCTGGTAGTGTATCACTCACTAGTTCAAACAGAGGCAACGACGAACAGTGAGGGAATAATGCCGTGTGTATCACATGTCCCTTTAGTTTGCCTTGTATCGAATAGTCAACACGAAAAGTTGAAATTAACATACTTCTTAAGAAAAGGGCTGGCTATCTGGAAACTCTCACCACAGGAAATGGAAAATTAGTGAAATAGCCACTTGCAGTAATTTACTCATTTGATTACTTCGAATAACCTTTCAGATAAACTCTTGTGGTTTGCTTCATATCTTTTGGTATTTGATTTTAAGTTGTAAGTAGAAATGTATGGGTTATAACTAGTACTAAGCAAAATGGTGCCTTGATAACATGGTGGCACTACTTTTAATCTCGAAGTCTTAGCTAATATGGAATTACCAACCTGCACTTCAAAAATGTTTATACCTTTGGGGCGCCTGGGTGGCTCAGTGGGTTAAGCCACTGCCTTCGGCTCGGGTCATGATCTCAGGGTCCTGGGATCAAGCCCCGCATCAGGCGCTCTGCTCAGCGGGGAGCCTGCTTCCCCCTCTCTCTCTCTGCCTGCCTCTCTGCCTGCTTGTGATCTCTCTCTGTCAAATAAATAAATAAAATCTTTAAAAAAAAAGTTTATACCTTTGAAACACAGTATTATGATGCTGAAAATAACTCACTTCCTACAACCTACTTTGAAACCCAAACATAGCACAAAGTGTGATGCAAGGAAAAAAAATTATTTTTTGCTCTAATGTTGAGCAGGTGGAGGTAATGCAGAATGGAAAATACAAAGCGTAGTGAATCTAAATGCTTAAATCCATCTGAAAAAAACAAGATTGTTAAATTAAAAGCCAATGACCCACTGAAATCTGTTCTCTCAGTGTCGGATGAACAAAAATGATGTAGTTGCTTTAGAAACCCAGGTTTGTCTAACTTGAGGGAATCAAATGTTCCACTGTTCTTTCGCTTAAGCTCTCTTCTCAAAACTCCAACACCTGGGGCATCTGGGTGGTGCAGTCGGTTAAGCCCCCAACTCTTGGTTTCAGCTCAGGTCATGCTCTCAGGGTTGTGAGATCGAGCCCAGGCTGGGGCTGTATGCTCAGAGCAAAGTCTGTTTAAGACTCTCTCCCTCTCCCTCAGCCCCTCCCTCTACTCTCTAAAATAAATAAATGAATCTTTAAGAAAGATATTTTGCTCCCTATTGAAATCAGAAGAGAATTTCCAGAAGGTCTCACCATCCCATCTAACCTCTCCTTGGACCTGTGGCCATAAACTTCACCTTCTCCTTGATTGCTGTGGATGAACTCCTAAGTCATCTCCTCTAATTCCCCCTCTATTTCTATATTCTTTCTGTGAATTTCCACTAGAGTTTCCTCATTATCTAGAGCTAATTCTTCTGAGTTTCTTATGCAAATATGGAAGAAAATAGTCGTAGGCATGGTTCTAGCATGGTGATTATGAAATAGCGGCCTCAGGCAACATACCGCAGCCATTGCCTGAGCATCTTGTGAAGAAGGCAGACGGAAAACCCTCCTCCCCCAGGCGCATGAATCAGAAACTCCATGATGGAGCCCAGCAATCTGTAAATTAACAAGCCCTCCAGGGGATTCCAATACACCCTCAGGTTTGAGAACAATTGTTAAAGCAATGGACTTCCATCTCTCCTGTCACAATTACCCTCTCTCCACTAGATCGTACAGAATCAGGTTTTCTTCTCTCCCATTTTCATATTAAATAGTTATCTCTCCTGACCCCACATACTATGACTGCTATGCCCGCCATTTTTTTTCTTCTCATATTGAAAATCTTAAAATTACTGGCTGGAACCAACTTTTCTCCTCTTGTTTGTATTGAATTCACGCTAGTGAGTCTCCTACTGATCCCATGCCACTGAAACAACATTCAACAAGATCTCCCGTGACCATTATGTAACCAAATCTCATGTTCTCATATCAGTCCTCAGATCATTTGGCCTATGGCAAGATTTAACCCTGTCAAATTCTCTCTTTCTTGAAATGCTTTTTTATTTCTCCCCACTTGACTTACGGACGTTACTCCTGATTCTTCTCCGCAATTCAGTGGCCCTTCTGTTTGTCTCCTTTGCTGTTTCCGCATCAGCTCATCAACAACTAAATATTTAAATAGCCCCGGGCTTAGCTCTAGGATCCCTTTTTTAAATATACTCACTTCTCACGTGGGCTTATTTGTTTCATGGCTTCACATGTTAACTGTGTGCTAATATCATCCATATTTTTTTTAAAACCTAGAATTTTCACCTTTGAATGATGGTATTTGATTAATATATTACACAACACATATCCTAATTACAAATGTGTTTTTAAAGCATGATGTTTTGTGACTTCAAATGTCATGATGAGCTCTGACTTTGGACATGATGGAGGAAGGTGATTGGCCAGTCCTTTTCCTCAAGAATACAACTATGAAGCTGTATAGAAGGGTCAAAAGCCACCATTCTAGCACTTGGGAAACACTTGCCCAAACAGAAGCCTTTACTCATAAAAACAACTGAGCTTCAGGTGAGAAGAGCATTAGTGTAGAAGTTAACAGCTGGGGCTCCCAAGCCTCCCACCGCCCAAAGCTCTGTCAGGGCAACAGTTCAACCAGGACAGGGCAAGCTATGAAATCCAACAGCTTTGCTGCCTCTGCAGAGAGAGCTTCCTTGATTTCGCTTTCTTACCTGTCTGAGTGACAACCTCAGAGACAAGCAAACAGGAAGGCCCAGTGGCTCGATAGCCTATGGTTATTATCTACTTTGGGACAAGAAACTAACCAGTTAATGCTGTGCCAACACAGTGGGGTGCAGTTGAGCAATAAAAAACCAATAAAATGTAGGGGCCACTGAGTGGCTCAGTTGGTTAAGCATCTGCCTTCCTCTTGTATGATCTCAGGGTCCTGGGATCCAACCCCACCTTGGTCTCCCCACTCAGTGGGGAGTCTGTTTATCTTGCTCCCTGGGCCCCTCCCCCCACTCATGCTCTCTCTCTAATAAATAAAAAAATCTTTTAAAAAAAGAATAAAATGCATGTTAATAGGGATAAGTTTAGAAAATATTATGTTAATTAAAGAATATATATGCAAAAAAAAGAATTTATATGCAAAAGAATATATACTGTATGGCTCCATTTTTGTCTAATGCCCAGAAAAGGCAAATTTCTAGAAACAGAGAGCAGACTGGTAGTTGTCTAGGACTGGGAGGTAGAACTGGAATTGACTGGTTGGGAAATGGGTGGTTATTTTTTGGTTTTTTTTTTGGTGATGAAATGTGCTCGAGTTCAATTGTGATTTTAGGAAACAAACACAGATACTCCTTAGCTCAGTGGTTTTCAAAATGAGCTGTTTAGTTATCTCCTAAAAGAATCTTAGAGATCTCTACCCTGCATCATACATTTTTTAAGTTAATACCTAAAATTCCTTATCATAAATTTAAGTCAGTTCAAAGGACTTCTGAGGTAAGGTAAATATTGGCATTTTAAAATAAAACTCATATCTCACTCCTTTAAACTTTATCCACTGGACTCTGAATTCATTTCAATTATACATTTGGCAGAACTAGAACAGCATATCAACAGCTGAAAGAGAAGGATTAATCCCCATTAAAGCCAATTTTTAAAGTTCAGGGGCATTATGCTTAACATTGCATTAGGGAACATTTTGCCCCTATCTCTTCACAAGCAGTAGTTCTGATTTTATGAATGCGGTTTAATCTACCTTGTGGAAATTAACAGCAAAACAAGGGAAAGCATCACCCCATGAGTAAGTGAGGGGCTAAGCAAACAATGTATTAATAGTTGTTGTTATCTGCATTATTTAAATATTAATCACAATGTCTTCTCTTAAGGTTAGTATAAATCTAGTAAGTACACAGAAGGAATTAAGCCTTACATAGAGAAATTTTTAATCATTGACAGCAAGAAAACTTGCACCCAATAAACCATAACAGTAATAAAACATAAATGTGGATTTAATGTCTGCAGCAATCTCTTAGAAAAGTTAATGAAGAGGGGCACCTGGGTGGTTCAGTGGGAAAGCCTCTGCCTTCGGCTCAGGTCATGATCCCAGGGTCCTGGGATCGAGCCCCGAATCGGGCTCTCTGCTCAGCAGGGAGCCTTCCCCCCACCACCTGCCTCTGCCTACTTGTGATCTCTGTCTGTCAAATAAATAAATAAAATCTTTAACAACAAAAAAAGAAAATTTAATGAAGAAATATGTCCAGAAACTAAATAAATTTTCAAGAATACAACTTGAAACTTTCTAATCTGTGTTACTTCTGTCTGAAGAAACAACATTGATGTGTTAGAATTAACATGGAATTTCTCCTCTTATATATCTTGAAACCATTCCAAGTCTGAAATTGCAATACAGACAAAGTCTCATCAATGCTTCCTCCCTATGAGAATGATCAAAGTGCGGGGCGTTGCACTTGGAGCAGACGGGTATCTTGCATCATGCTGTTTTTTGCAAATCTTGAACTTTTTAGGATAGATAAATAGATGATTCATGGAGCCTTGAAATGAGTTTGCTTCCTAGAAGAAATAAGAAACTTCTACTTTTTTATTATTTTTTAATGAGGTCCTCTTTGCTTTTCTCTAAGATAAATAGAGAGAGAGAGAGAGAGAGAAGTGGAGGTAGTAGAGAAAGCCAGACTGGGCAGAGAGGGACACTGAGCTGCTAATTTAGGTCCAGCAACAACCTCAGCTGAACACATGGGGAATCTGGAGCTAAATCTCTTGTCCATCTTGGGATGGGCATGACCCTGAGCAGGGAACTTGGCAGGTAAAGACACTATTTCAGAAGCACTCCCAGATGCAAGGGCACATCTTTCTTTCACTGGGCATCTGAGTAACTCATCACATTCATCACAGTGATGTTCTTGGATAGCCCTAAGAACACATGAACTACATTTGTAAATGCTATTAATATGCCCCCCCCCTTTTTTTTAACAGTAAGAGGGTCATTTTATCTGACTGTGCACATAGGTTCCTGGATTTGGAGATGGACAAGATTAAATGTGGTAGAAAAATGAGGGCCAGTGTGGTGAAGGGGACAGTTACTAACTCTGTGATTCCTTTCCCATGTTTCTCTCTGTCTCTCTTCCCTCATTAGCTCCTCATAAAACAAAAATTTGAACAGCAGAAATATGCCCTTAGAACAAGACCAAGGCTGAAATTGAAGAGTATGGTGTGGGGCCTTGCAAATAAGACAAAGTATTCTTTTGAGATGGTGGGGCAAGAGTGAATTCAGATGTCAAAGATTGCTGAGAAAAAAGAATGTACTGATGGGATTCGGAGATAAATTTGGAAAACTCCAGGAGTCATGTGCAGGATCTAGTTATTTGAAGATTTTATTCTGAACATGGTTTTATTCAAATTATAGAGGTTTAAAAATAAATGTTTCAGTCGTATAAAAGATGGACTGAAAATACCAATCCAAGAGCAGAAAACCATTAGGAGGTCAATGTCAGGATCCAGGGGAGTTGATGAGGACAAGGAGGGCAGCCAGAAAGATACATTAAAATCAGTGAGACATAGTGATCTTTTGGAAATAAGTGGATGAAAGAGATGAAAAGCTAAAGTAGATCTAAAATTTCAAATCAAACAGAGAGAGGAATGGGAAGAAGAACACCCATTTGGAGGGAAATATTTTATGCTTAATTTTAGACACATTGAAATTTCAGTACAAGTCAGCTGCAAACTAGGCATAGATCAGGGCTTAGAAGAGGACAAGTCTGAGGAAAGAGGTTTTAATAAACAGTAATAATACTGAATAAAAGAAGCACAGTAAGTTTTTAAAATATACCTTTCAAATTATCTTATTTTTCCAGTTTATAATAAAGAGAAGATAATGGACTTATAAAGGTGCCATTAATAATGCTTCTTTGAGGGCACCTGGGTGGCTCAGTGGGTTAAGCCTCTGCCTTCAGCTCAGGTCATGGTCTCAGGGTCCTGGGATCGAGGCCCGCATCGGGCTCTCTGCTCAGCAGGGAGCCTGCTTCCCCCTCTCTCTCCCAGCCTCTCTGTCTACTTGTGATCTCTCTCTCTGTCAAATAAATAATTAAAATCTTAAAAATAAAATAAAATAAAATAATGCTTCTTTGAAAATGCTCTATCCAAAACTCATTTCATTTTTAGTCCTTCAATACTTAAACTTCAACTATCAATATTTTAATTAACCATAACTTTATTATTATTTCACGTTAGAATTAGTCATGTTTTATAATTATACTTTCATGTGTAATAAGTCAAAATACGTATAAAATACAATTTTTAACATAACTTTGGTTGCATTACAAGGTGGGAATATAAATTTTTGAGATTTGACAAGTGATTATAGGTATTAATATTAATTCTATTTAATGCATTCTTCTTATCTATAGTACCATAAATTTGCTCTCACCCTGACATTTATCAAATTAATAAACAATGAATACAATGAGTTTAACTGTTGGCATTAAAAGTTTTTGGACATTATATGTGTATCAAATTCTGGCTGGAGACACTGACTGGAAATTACTATTCAATCCATGTAAAACAAATACTTTTAATTATTTTTTTTAAAGTAGAGATAATCCTCTATATGTATCTTATACACTTGATTAGAGCAATGTGCTTGACAAGAGATTTTAATCATTCTCAAAGATAAAAAATGATTTTAATTAGAAAGGGGTAATTTCAGTAATTCATTTATTCTGTAAGGACTGGTCTTGGTTGAAATCACATGTAATTTGGAAATACAAAAATGTTATTCAAGAAGTAGAAAGATTTTTTTTTTAAGATTTTATTTATTTATTTGACAGGGAGAGAGCACAAGTAGGCAGAGAGGCAGGCGGGGGGCGGGGTGGGGGAGTAAGTTCCCGCTGAGCAGAGAGCCTGATGCGGGGCTCGATTCCAGGACCCTGAGACCAGACCTGGGCCCAAGGCAGAGGCTTAACCCACTGAGCCACCCAGGTGCCCCGGAAAAATGTTTTTTGAGAAAGAATCTAAACACCCATCAAAGTCCAATGATGGATTTATTAATGGATTTATCTTATAGTGCAAAGCTGATGTTGATTTGTTAACCCATACACATAAATGTGACCTTCTCCAGAGGAAATCTGGTTGACATAGAGAATTTTAATGAATGCTCAGTACCCTTTTCATCCCCTTTCCTCTATAAAACAAGTTTTGCTGAAGTCTGAATAGTAAATAATAAATGGGTACTGAATGCTAACTTGTAAAATATGAATGCTGTATTTTATTTCATTGTCTAAGATTTTATTTATTTGAGAGAGAGAGCATGAAGGGTGGGAGGGGCAGAGGGAGTGGGAGAAGCTGACTCCCTCCTGAGGACCCCAGACCAGGACCTGAGCCCAAGGCAGATGCTTAACTGACTGGGCTACTAGAGCGCCTGTGAATGCTGTATTCTAATGCAAGGGAAATAATGTAAGATAGATGTGTAGTGTCAATTTCTGAGAAGCTTGAGAGGAATTCCTAGGACTTCTGTAATCTGTAAAATCATATGGAAAAAAAATAAAACTTACATATCATATCATACAAAATGTAACTCCAGATGAACCATAGCTCTCAGTAAGAAAAGCAAAAGAATAAAACTTCCAGAAGATACTATAGGAAAATATCTCCATTGCCTTGGTATAGGAGGACTGTATGTATATGTGTGTGTGTGTGTGTGTGTGTGTGTGTATTTGGCATTAACCTTGAAGGAAGAAATCCATGGCATGAGTGGCTTTAAAATTAAGAGGTCATCAAAATACGGCATACAAAATATATCATTAACACAAATAACCAAGAAAAGCCTCATATTGAGGATGTTTCGAAAACTCCTATGAAACAATAAGAAAATGTGTAAGCAACATAATATTTAAATGGGCAGGAGGTACAAAGAAGAGACCAATTGAAAATGTGCTCAAACTTCATTTGGGGTGCCTGGGTGGCTCAGTGGGTTAAGCCTCTGCCTTCGGCTCAGGTCATGATCCCAGGGTCCTGGGATCGAGCCCCGCATCGGGCTCTCTGCTCAGCGGGAAGACTGCTTCCCCTCCTCTCTCTCTCTCTCTGCCTGCCTCTCTGCCTACTTGTGATCTCTCTCTCTGTTGAATAAATAAATAAAATATTTAAAAAAAAAAAGAAAAAGAAAATGTGCTCAAACTTCATTAATCATCAGGAAAATTCCAATTAAAACTTCCATCAGATATCAGTACATGCACACCAACGTGGCTAAAACTGGGGAAAAAAATGGCACCACCAATCACCACTAACAACCTGGAACAAAAGGGACTCCACACTCCTTATAGGAGACTGAATGGGTGCAACTATTTAAAAAGAGCGTTTTATTCACTGCAAATTTGAACAGACACGTGACACACAGATCCCACAGTCTCCTGATAGGTATAACCAGCAGAAATCTCCATATCTACATCTACATATTTATGTATACATAATGACTCCAATTAAATATATTTCCAAGGCAAGGAAAACTAAGCTATTCTAACAGAAGTCAAGATAATGGCTACATTTGGGAAGAAAAGGGGTTTAACATTTGGGAGGGGTCCTGAGAGGTGCTTCTAGACTGTTGTCAACTTCTGTTTTGACTGGGGCAGTGGTTACATGGGTGTTCACTTCATGGGAATTTATCAAACTGCACATGTGTATTTTTGTGTACTTTGCTATCCTTAGGAAGGGTATTTCCAAATTAAAAAATTATTTTAAAATTTAACAACTTTGGGTGGCTCAGTGGGTTAAGCCTCTGCCTTCAGCTCACAAAACAGATCAACTGAATTTCACTAACTACAAGGTTAAGTGTGACATTAACAAAACAAAGAATTTCCATGCCAGATCGGAGTCACCTGAGCCCTTATCCATATCTTATCTTCTTCATAGAAATTTGTTTAATTCTGCGAAGGCTGTTTGAAGGATCTCAAGTCTTCAACCTCCGTGCTGCGTTGTTTGTGGAAATTTTTATTAGGAAAGTTATTTTTCCTTTGGCATCGTTTGATAGAAATCCTGCTCTGAAAAAAAAAATCAGGTCTTACAGTCAAGTTCCTTTGAGAAATACAAATTAATACTTTTAGAGGCCAAATTCATTTCATGTCAGAGCATAATGCTGATAAGCAGCAGAGAGGCAGCCTGAAAGATTGTATGTAGCAGATTAACCCGAGTCTCCCAAAGTGCCACACACTTCTGGAACTTTCCGTGAGGTGAACTGAGAGCCGTTAGTTTTCAGGGAAGCAACCGGATGTATCAAGACCTGTACTTGTCTCTGAAGTAAGACCAAAGACTGAATTCTGCTCTGAGCAAAGCAAATCAATGTGAAAAGCAGTCTCTTTATTTTTTATATCTCACGGGTAATGGTAAGATGTTGAGTGAAAGAAATGATGAAAACATTTCTAGGTTATTAAATTGCCTATATTGCCCTTGAAACATGGGGCCCAAAGTCAATTATTTCTGTAGGACAGAAAGGAGAAGTCTGGGCTTTGAATATGGGGCTTTAATAGAGCATTAAGAAATAACAAGGCAAGTGGAGAGCCAGCCAGTTGTGGAGCGAGAGCCGAAAGCATGATTGAAAGAAATCAGACCCTGCCCATAGGAAGCATTCAAACCAAAGTGAGACCAGTTGACTTCCCGGACTGGCCACGCACTGCAAAGAAGGGGAATTCATTGTACTGTCCCGTGTATTCACAACCAAAGCAGCGAGTCAAAAGATAGACTCTCTGACCTTTTCCACCCATCAGACGTAGTCTACCATTGTACAGGATTGCGGAAGTCATAAAGAGAAATCTATTTCAATTAAAGAAAACCCCAAAGTGCTGTAAGGGAATGCTTGTGCTGGCTGGTAATCCTGTTCTTAGTTATTATTAGGCGGCCCGTTCACACGTGAAACTCGTCTCCAATTTGGAAGTTACCTCCCCTTCCAGCTGCCTCTCTGGGAGGAAAGGATGTAACTTGGAGGAAAGCAGCCCCTCCTGAGACCTGTCCCAAATCATCAGGATAACGTACCTCCTCAGTATCTCAGCCCGTTCTGGGCTCTCGCTTTCCTCTCTGAAGGCAAAATGTGATTGCCATAAATCTCTACCACGGAAACACAAGCGGAGCCGTACTGTACAAACTCATAACCATCCACTGTGATTCTTGCCATAAGTGGAGGTTTATTTAATATATGGCAGTATATGTCCCCCAAATTATATCTCCTGCTGTTGAAGACTTTAAAGATTGTGATTGATTGATTGATTTGGAAAGAGCACACGCACCGGCACACACAAGTGGGGGGAGTGGCAGAGGGAGCAAATCTTCAAGCAGACTCCCGTTGTCCCTCAACCCTGGCTGAGCCCAACATGGGGCTCAGTCCCATAACCCATGACACCACCACCTCAGCCTCAACCGACTGAGCCACCCAGGAACCCCAGCCTGCTGCTGAAGATTTTAAATCTCTCTCTCTCTTTTTTTTTTAAGATTTTATTTATTTATTTGACACAGAGAGAGAAATCACGAGCAGGCAGAGAGACAGACAGAGGTGGGGGGTGGTGGGAAGCAGGCTCCCTGCTGAGCAGAGAGCCCGATGCGGGACTCTATCCCAGGACTCTGGGATCATGACCTGAGCTGAAGGCAGAGGCTTAACCCACTGAGCCACCCAGACGCCCAAATCTCTCTCTTTTTTTAACTCCACCAATTAGAGGTGTTATTATCAATTTGTATAATTAATATTTGTTCAGGCTTACCCACAGGTCTACCTATCCCAAGACCCTAGACCATGAGCTTCAGAGCTTGGTATTGTCAGGTTTTCCTGCAGGGACCGCATTTGTGAAACATTCCTTCGCTAGCGTCTATTGATAATAAACTTTCTCAGTTTGTATTAGTCTGGAACTGTATTTGCTTGGCCCTCATGCTTGAAACATGTTTCCCAAGTCTATAATTCTAGACTGATGTTTTCCCTCATTCTTTTAAATCTATTATTCTACAGCCTCTATAGCCTCTGGCTTCTTTTGTTGCTACTGAAGAGAAAGGCATCAGCTTCACTTCCACTCATGTCTGTGTGACCCATTTTTCATTCTGACAGATTATAAGAGCTTTAATTCTTTTTCCGCAGTATCTGTTTTACATAGATGGAATTTATCTTAATTTTACTTGGTATACATTCTTCTTCCCATACCTGAGGCTTACGATCTTTAATCAGTGCTGGATATTTATCAGTTTTGTGTTTGTATTTTTATATGTTACATATTTTTCATTGTGTTTCTCCTGTCATTTACTCATAGAATTCAGATTATACCCATATTAGCCTATCTCACTCTATCTCCCAGTTCTCTTTATACTGATGGAAAACAAGAAATAAATGGCCCACTCAAATAGCAAAATCCAAAGAGAATGATGGTATATATAAAATATCTATTTAAAACCTGGACAGGGGCACCTGCCTGGCTCAGTCAGTAGATCATGAACTCTTGATCTCAGGGTTGTAAATCCGAGCCCCATGCTAGGTGTAGAGATCACTTAAAATTAAAATCTTTTTTTTTAAGATTATTTATTTATTTGAGAGAGAGCATGCACAGGCGAGGAAGCACGAAAGGGGGGAGGGTCAAAGGAAAAAGCAGCCTCCCCACTGAGCAGGGAGCCTGATGTGGGACTCCATCCTGGGACTCCAGGATCATGACCTGTACCGAGCACAGATGCTCAACTGACTGAGCCCCCTGGGCACCCAAAAATAAAATCTTTAACAATTTTAAATGTAAATTTTTTTTAAAAATGGACGGATCAAGGGGACCCAGGACACAGGCAGCAACCAAATCTACAGCAGCAGACGCATTAACATCATAGGTCCTAAGGAACAAGGAGACGGAGTGGTTTCCAGCACTCAGAGAGACAGAGAGCTGTGTGCTGCAGTCCACCTTTTTTTTTTTTTTTTTTTTTTTTTTTAAGATTTCACTTATTTGACAGACAGAGATCACAAGTAGGCAGAGAGGCAGGCAGAGAGAGAGGAAGGGAAGCAGGCTCCCTGCTGAGCAGAGAGCCCGATGCGGGGCTCCATCCCAGGACGCTGAGATCATGACCTGAGCCGAAGGCAGAGGCTTTAACCCACTGAGCCACCCAGGCGCCCCCGCAGTCCACCTTTTGATAAGCCATGACTTTCTGTAGAAAAATAAAGTTAGACTGAGTCACCCTGCAGGATCAGCTCCCATTCCTTCTCGGCCAAGGCTCCACCCTGATTGGCCTCACCTGAAAGCAGAGGGCATGGGATGCGGTCCTTACACGTCATCCTGGCCCAGACACATGGGTGGAGTTTGTCCTGACTTTCTCGTGCTTGTGGGTTTTTTTATTGTGGGCTTGTATTCCTTGAAATATTAACTGTAGGAGTTGTCTAAGCCTGCGTTTAAATTCCTTTCTTCTAGATTAAGTTTACCCTCACTTTACCTAGGAGACAATCTTATCTTTTGAGGGGAGCTGCTATGGGCTGAAGGTGTGTATCCCCCTCCAAATCTATATGCTGAAATCTTAACTTCCAGTGGTCTTGCTATTAGCAGATGGGCCTTTTGTGGGGGAGGTGTTTAAATCAGGAGGCTGGAACCTTCATAAGTGGGATTACCGCCTTATTAAAGGAGCTCCAAAGAGATACCGTGCCTCATGTTGCCATGTGAGGATACAGTAGGAAGTCTGTGACCAGAAGACAGCCTTCACCCAATCATGCCAGCACCCTGATTTCAGACTTTTTGCTTCCAGAACCGTGAGTAATAAATTTCTGCTGTTTGTAAACTACCCAGACTGTGGTATTGTACTAGAGCAGCTCAAACAGACTGAGACAGAGAATTGGTACCAATACCGAGAGTGTGGCTGCTGTCACAAATACTTAAAAAAAAAAAAAAAAATGTAGAGGTGGCTTTGGCATTGAATTATGGGCAAAGCCTGAAGATGCATGTTTGAAAAACCCCACAGGGCTCTGAACGAACTCTGAGAGGCCAAGCTGGTGAGGGCTCAGAAAAGGAGAGCTGTAGAGAAAGCCTCAGTCTACTCAAAGCATAACTAAAAGGTCATGAACAGGATGTTGGGAGAAATAGTAAAGGCTGTGCTGATGAGGTCTCAGATGGAAAGAAGGAACATGTTACTGGCAACTGGATGAAAGACGATCCTTGCTATGCAGTGGCCAAGGAGCTTGGCTGAATTGCGCTTTTGTCCCAGTGTCCCATGGAAGGTAGAACTCTGAGCCATGAAATTGGATATCTGGCTGAAACTACGGCCACGCAAAGTGTTGAAGGAACAGCTTGGCTTCTTTTGAATGCTTGCCGTAAAATTCAAGAAGAGGGAAGTGATTTGGAGACAGAATGGTTGATTAAAAAGGAAACAACTCGGATATTTGGAAAATTTCCAGTCTATCCATACTGAAAGAAATAAGAAATCGTGTTCATTAGAGAACACAAAGGCGGTGGCCCCGTTTGACAGAGATTGGTACAGATCAGCCACCTCCACAGAAACTAGGAGCTACTCATTAAGGTGACGGGGAGATTGGTTCGCCATCTAAACAAGTCAAAACCCATTTTCTAAGACAATGAAAGAATAACCCTGAGGGCATCTCAGAGATCTTCAGGGCAGGCCCTCCCATCACCCATCAGTGGAGCAGAATAGAAGGCACCCTGGGGTGGAGTAGGGGGTGGGAATCAAAAAAAGAGCCTCTGGGGGCACCTGGGTGGCTCAGTGGGTTAAAGCCTCTGCCTTTGGCTCGGGTCATGATCTCAGAGTCCTGGGATCGAGCCCCACATCCGGCTCTCTGCTCGGCGGGGATCTTGCTTCCTCCTCTCTCTCTCTGCCTGCCTCTCTGCCTACTTGTGATCTCTGTCTGTCAAATAAATAAATAAATAATCTTAAAAAAAAAAAAAAAAAAAAAGAGCCTCTGCTACCCCAGAACCACCTCACATCTTGGGGTTCAGCTCTAGAATCCCAAATCTGGCACCATAATCCTCAACTATCCCAGGTCTGGGTGCCCCGGTTCTGGCCACCCCTACACGGGGTTGTTTTCTGCACCAGCTTAAAGGATGCAAAGAGCCACGAAGGCACAGCTGCCTCCACCTAGATTTTAAAGAATATCCTGGAGCGCCTCCACCCATGCGGAGGGCCGCTATGGGAGCGAAAGGACTGCAGACTGTCCTGTGGGGCATTGCCCAGCGGGGCCATGGGAGCGGGGAACGGTCTTCAGGAACCCCATACTAGTAGACCTGCGGGCATGCAATTCCAGCCCAACCAGGAGAATCTCAGCGTGAGCTGTGCCTGGCAGAATCCCGGGGGCAGCCCCCAGAGCTTTGGGGATTCAACTGCAGCCTCAGTGAGCCCAGAATGTGGGATACAGAGTCAAGGCGGATTGCTCTCAAGCCCTGGGGTTGAATGTCGTTTGCTTTGTTAGGGTTTAGTCTTCCTTTGGACTTGCTGCTGCCCCTTTCCAGTGGCTTCGCTGGATCTGGATCTGTGGTTTTGCTTTTTTTTTTTTAAAGATTTTATTTATTTATGAGAGAGAGAGAGAGAGAGCATGAGCACAGGCAGACAGAGTGGTAGGCAGAGGCAGAGGGAGAAGCAAGCTCCCCGCTGAGGGAAGGAGCCCGATGTGGGACTCGATCCTAGGACGCTGGGATCATGACCTGAGCCGAAGGCAGCCGCTTAACCAACTGAGCCACCCAGGCGTCCCTGCGGTTTTGCTTTTTGCAGTTTCATCATTACCTCCAGCTGGAAGCAATGCTCCTCCTCCTGACAAAGCATCAGAAGGTCAATGGTCTCCTAACTCTCGGTCGCCGTACGTCACGTACCTCTCGTCCTCTCACCACAGGGGCATTTTATCATCTCCCAGCACCTCAAGAAGGAGGGTGAGTGCAGTACAATTTATGCTACGATTGTCTTATTAGATATCGTTAGTCTCTTACTGGGCTTAGTTGGCAAACTGAACTTTACCGTTGGTGTGCAGGTACACGGAAACACTTGGTACATAAAGGGTTTGGTACGAGCTGGGGTTTTGCGTGTCCACAGGGGGTCTTGGAACAGATCCTCAGGATAAGAGGAATGGCGTACTCCATCTTTCTTCTCTATTTCTCCCTTTGGAATGGGAATGTCCATCCCATGCCTGCCCGCCATTATCTTTGGAAGCACGTAAGATTTCATCTGAGTTGATTAACAGTTTCGTAGCTGGAGAGCCATTTGCCTTAGGATGAATGGGCTCTTGAGTCTCCCTCATAACTGCTTTCGGTGAAATGTAGATGAGACAGGATGTGGCCTTTTGAGTTGACCCCGGAACAAGATAAGACTTTGGGTGCTCTTAGGTTGGAATGAATGTATTTTACATGTGAGAAGGGCATGAATTTTGAGAGGCCAGGGGCAGAATACTAAGTTTGAATATTTATGTCTTACCCCACCAAATTCCTATGTTGAAAGCCTAATGCCAAATGTGATGGTATTAGTAGGTGGGGTCTTTGGGAGTTGTGTAAGCCATGAAGGTAGAACCCTAATAAATAGGACTAGTATCCCGTAAGAGAGAATCCAGAAAGATCTCTAGCCCCTTCCACCATATGAGGACTCAACAAGACAGCTCTGGCTATGAACCAGAAAGAGAATCCTCATCAAAAGTTACCGGGCTGACACCTTTACCTTGGACTTTCCAGCGTCCACAACTGTGAGAAATAAATATCTGTTGTTCATTAGCCACCCTGCCAGTGGTATTTTGTTACAACAGCCCACATAAACTAAGACAGGAATACTAAGCAATCTAGCTTGAGTTTGATCAGGCCATACAGGAGTTAAAAATTTGACTCCAAACATTTATATGGTTGGGAATTCTCTGGGGGCATTTCCATTTTTTGCCTACTCCATTCAGAGAGTTACAAATACTCACACCACCTCCCTCTGTAGGACAGACTTACATAACTACATGATTGTGTTTCCTTTGGGGGACTCCAGCTTAATTGCAAATCCCTGATTCCTCATCCCAATCTGTTTTTATTCCAAGCTTGGTACCGCCTGCCTTATTTGTGCCACCACGGTTTGATAGACATTTTCAAAACTAAAGCTACTGTCCAATATTTGGGATGTAATTGATCATAGAAATTGTTTGTTTTTTTTTAAGATATACAACCTGATGTTTTGATATCTGTATACATTGTGAAATGGTGCCACAGTCAACATATCCATCAGGCCATCTCAGTACCGTGTGTGTGTGTGTGTGTGTGTGTGTGTGTGTGTGTGTGTGTGTGAAAACTTGAGACTTATTCTCTTGGCAAATGTCACGTATACACTACAGTATTAATTGTAGTCGCTGTGCTGTACTTTAGACCTCTGAACTCAGTGTTTGGAAACCTGTTAGAATTTGTGCTTCCTTGTCATTTCTGTTCTAGAAGGAATTCTCTCACATTCCTGTACTCCCCACCTGTGCTCTTGGTTTTTTGGTTTGTTTTTATCTGTGTTCAGCACCTTTAGGAACACCAAATTATAACAGTTTCTCTGTACATCCAGTCTCCCATACTGCTTGAAAGGAAACTCCACATTCACCTTTTGAAACTTGGTAAATGTATTTGATAAATACACTTTGGAAAAAAGAAACTGCCTGAGTTCCCATTTTTTTTATGAGAATTATATGTATTTACTATCCATAATGGCCAAAATTTTTTAATCCATAGTTCCTTTTGTTGTTTCTCATATTGATCTTATTTCACAATGTCTGGATTGTCCTGACAAAGAGTCACAGGCCATCGTAGTCATTGCTTATTCACCCAACCACAAAAGGGCTGGAGCTCTCACTTTCACCCGCTGTCTGTGGTTGTGGCTTTTCTAACGGCTCCCCCTTCCAGGTGGTGGTAACTTTCAAAATGTGGTCAAGAGATCTTCTGGTTCGCAATCACCTGAGACCCTTGGATGAATGCAGATCCAGGGTCCTAAAAGCTGATAAGGATCATTACACTTAGGAATAGGTCCAGAAATTTTCATATGAATTTAGTCTATAAATTATGAAGAAGAGTCACTGAATTATAGAAATTGTACGCAAGCACCTTCATTCTCTTTCCTAGTAGGTGCCTTGGAAAAGGATTTAAATCTTATTAGGTGGCATTGGTCGTGCCTTCCTAAGGAAAGTAGGAACTTCTAAAAGTCCTCTGACTTTCCTGTTGAAAATGATTGAACGCTCGGTTCCAAATTCATCTCTTTTTTTCTGTAAAGCATAGGGGTATTATTCACACTCTAAAATTGAAAAGCTATGAAAGTATCACTTATTTAATAGGGCACCCTACCGGTGCATTTCTCAAATATAAAAATCGGTGTGAGACAGACCAGGGGAGAAAGTTTCATGAGGCAAGCCGGACTTGAACCGATCATCAGGGAGGATGCATGAGAAAAGGGTGTCAGGGAGGGGGTCAGACACACGCTGCAGAAGCAGGGATACTCACCCAGCCTCTGAAGAACAGTAAAGGATCCCAACCGAAGAAAAGAATCCTGTTAGAGAGAACAGAAGATCAGGCAAGGCTGGACTGTGGAGGGCCTTATATACTCTATGCTTTGGGATTGCACTTTGGAATTTCAGTGTTTCACAGATTCCATAGATTAGGGAACCACACCCAGTCCCAGCTCCCTCATTCCTCGTTCACTCCCACTACAGAGTGTGTCAGGGATGCATACTCACTTCCCAGAATCACATTTGGAGGCGGTCAGGTGAGAGAGTTCTTGGCAGTGAGGTATAAATGGAAATCGCCAGCAGGTTTCCGGTACATCCTCTGTTTTCCTAAGAAAGGAGCAGAAGGAGACGGCACAGCTGCCTTTTCCTCTTTTTCTTGCTCTGAACATGGACATAGTGTCTGTATCACCATGGTCCGCCTCATGGCCATGATTCTGAAAACATTCCGAAGATAGAGCCACGCTGCTAATTGTGGTGGTTGGACAGGGTAGATCAGCTGAACCAGTGCCAGCAGCTGACCTCTGAACTTGGCATTGAGTGAGAGAAACACACCCTTACGTTTAAACCAGCCTTGGTTGAGTTATCTGTTACAGGTAACCAGACGCAGTCCTAAATTATACTTTATGAATGGAGAGTCTGACTTAATCTGCAACACTCGTGGGAAAGAAATGCCACTCTTTCTTTATTTTTCAAAATGGAAATTAGCCTGCTTCAATCTGCCAGATGGCCAAATGGTAGAAAATTTAATGTAGCTATGTTTGGGGGATTCCAACTTTCTACTTTCTACTTCTACTACCCCCTTCATACCAAGTTGATTTGATTTCTCAATGTATCTGTAAAAAGGAAACAGGGAGTTTTATAAAACTTTCTTAATATGCAAGTCATCGTACTTGGTAATTATATGTAATATGTGTAAATGGGTAAATGGAGTACTTTGATTCTGATTACTATGCTAGATGCATGGGGTGCTAAGGTAAATAAACCAGTCCCCATGCTGGAAGATGAAAGCTAGTTACGCCGTAACATTCTAAAACCGGTGCAAAATGTTATGTTCAGATATAAATTCATGTGCTCAGTACCCTGCTCTATTTATAGGTGGTGAAAATAATACACATTCTGTTGGAAGGATTATAACAATAATTTCACCAAAAATGCATAAACAAATAAAAAGCCTTAGTCAAAAGATACCTTAAAGAGAAAAATATCTGGGGTACAAAATTCAAATTTTGAAGAGGGTCACCTTCACATCCTAGTCTTTCTTCACACATAGACGTTATTTTTATGGCAATTCTCTCCTAAACTCTTAGGAAATTAATTCAAAGAGGTTTTTTTTTTTTTTTTTTTTTTAAGATTTTATTTATTTATTTGACACAGAGAGAGACAGCAAGAGAGGGAACACAAGCAAGGGGAGTGGGAGAGGGAGAAGCAGGCTTCCCGCCAAGCAGGGAGCCCAATGTGGGGCTCGATCCCAGGACCCTGGGATCATGACCTGAGCCAAAGGCAGACGCTTAATGACTGAGCCACCCAGGCGCCACCAAACAGAATTATTATTACATGTATTAGTAACATATATGAGTAATTGGTGTATATTAGTATAATACATATTTCTAGTATATATTAGTAAGAAAATAATTATAGATCATATTTATTGTTTATTGTATTGTGTTAGCGTAATTATTCTGTGACACACTCTGCTAGCTCTGAGGAGCTGAGGATGAATAAGACTTGTCTGAGCCTCGAAACTTCAAACTAGGGAGGGCGACAGAAACACACAGCGTACACACCCAACAGTCACACACACAGTTGTAATAACTATGAGTACTGGATACTTCATATATGCTTCATGATCTATAAGCTTCAGAAACACCCTTTAAGACAGATAATGTTATCTTCATGGTACAAAAAGAAAGGGAAGCACCTAGACATTAAGTAACTTTCCCCAAGGTTTCTGGTACATTCTCTGTTTTCCTAAGAAAGGAGCAGGTCACACCGCTAGTAGCAAAGCCTGTTACTCCGATCTACCTACTATGATTGTAAGAAAGAGGCTTTTTTTTTTTTTTAAGATTTTATTTATTTATTACAGAGAAAGAGAATGAGAGAGCACACAAGCAGGGGGAGTGGGAGAGGGAGAAGCAGGCTTCCCTCTGAGCAGGGAGCCTGATCCCACTGGATCCCAGGACCTGAGCTGAAGGTAGACGCTTAACCAGCTGAGACACGCAGGCACCCCGAGGCTTTAAAGTCTAAAAAACTACACAAGAAATTGTTGGGGACAAGAGGCCAGCATATTTGAAATCATGGGGGTTTTTTTTCTGGAAAATGTAAGATACGTTGTTATAGTAACTATGCCAAAGCCAAATTTTCAGAAGTAGTATAAAATAAATACAGACAAAATGTGAGAGGAGCATAAAGAAAGAAATTATACCTTAAAAACACATTAACTAACATAATTTTAAAATATGGGCAAATATAAGAGTGAAGCAAATGACTTCAAAGTCTATCCATATAACTCCAATTATTTTATTAAAAATAAAAATAATAAAAGTACAAGATAGAAATTCAAACAATATAGAGATTTTTAAAATAATACCTTTACCTCAACCAAGCCTTTTGCTTCAAAGTAAAGTGTTAAGAGTTAAAATGTCAGCATGTATAATATCTTCTATTAAAATTGTGCAACTATATACTTACATACACATTTTGTATTTGAACTCAAACCATAACACAGTAATAATGTTCTATATCTTGTTTCTAAGATTTTCTTTTTTTTTAAGATTTTTTTTTTTTAATTTATTTGACAGACATAGATCACAAGTAGGCAGAGAGGCAGGCATAGAGAGAAGAAGGGGAAGCAGGCTCCCCGCTGAGCAGAGATCCTGATGTGGGGCTGGATCCCAGGACCCTGGGATCATGACCTGAGCCAAAGGCAGAGGCTTAACCCACTGAGCCACCCAGGCACCCCTGTTTCTTAAATTTTCTAATCTCTTAAAACGACTTTCATTTCAGAGTTATTTCATTGTTTTAAGTTCCACACAGTGTCTTGCTGTGTGGAAATATCATGATATATGAAGAGAGTGAATCATATTTCAAAAGCTGATGCTTATTTGTAACTCCTAAGAGCTTGTCTTTCTACATTTTGGGTGGGCTGAAGTCTTTAGTGTCAGTCTCTTGAAGTTCCAGCAGATGGCGGCACGACAACGTGTGAGGAAATGTGAATTGCTAACAGGACGCCAAACTACTTAAATCAGCCAAAGGGGGGAAAAAATCAGCCAAAGGACTGTCTCCTTTCCAAAGTAATAACGAAAATGAAACAAAACAAAACAATTTCACAAATGCTATTCTTTCATGATTTAAGGGTGATTTTGAACAAAAGAGCATAACATAATCTGTGCTTCAATTGTTAATTTAAAAGCCTTGGAGGGGTGCCTGGGTGGCTCAGTCAGGTAAGGATCCGACTCTAGGTTTCAGCTCAGGTCATGATCTCAGGGTTGTGAGATCGAGTCCCACATAGAGCTCTGGGCTCAGTGGGAATCTGCTTGGATATTGTCTTCCTCTGCCCATGCATGTGTCTCTCTCTCAAATAAATAAAGATTAAAAAAATAAAAATAAAAAACCTTGAACTTGGGTCCTAACGATAGGTCAGCTGAGGGATCTGAGCACCCACGGAGAAAGTGGTAGTGGTTTTTATTGGCTCCTTATTAGCGGCAAATCATTGGCACGTACGATATACCAATCGATCCTCGCAAAGACTCTATGAGGCAGAAAGGCCAAAGTTATCTTCATGATACAGACAAGAAAACTGACGTTCTCCTGCTTTGCAAAAGCTTAGTCCCGAAATTAAGACTCAAGTACGACTCTTCAGACTCCAAAATACCGAGCCAATACCAAGCCTCCAGTTCATCTGCTGGATCTGTTACTGTTTTGGTTTGGTTTCGCTTACTCTTCTGTGCATGGAAACTATACACAACATTTCTAAGATGAGAGAATACACTGTTAGTAAGCCGTTAGTACAACCAAGATTAAATCTCACCCAGCTGAGAGAACAGGAAAGAAAAGACAAAGGGCGAGATAAAGCAGAATCAGAAGGGAGTACAGGGAAAAGGTAATGAAGGTGGGAGAGGCCAGAAAAATGGAAGGACTGAAGGAATGAGGAAGGGAGATACAAACTGCGCAAATCTTCCGATGGTGGTAGACTCCGTCCCAGACACGGAGTACGCACTCCACTACTCACATGCCAAGCCCGATATCCATAGCCCACAGAAATAGTGTAACCTCTCTAATTTTTTTTTTTTAATTTATTTGACAGAGAGAAACTAGGCAGAGAGGCAGGCAGAGAGAGAGGAGGAAGCAGTGTCCCCGCTGAGCAGAGAGTCCGATGCGGGGCTCGATCCCAGGACCCTGGGATCATGACCTGAGCCGAAGGCAGAGGCTTTAACCCACTGAGCCACCCAGGTGCGCCTCTAATTTTTTTTTTTTTTTAAGATTAATTTATTTATTTAAGAGAGATGGAGCTTGGGCAAGAGCACAGGCTGGGGAGAGGCAGAGGGAGAGGAAGACAATCAGATTCCCCGTTGAGCGCAGAGCCCAATGCAGGGCTGGTTCTCAGGACCCTGAGAGCAAGACCTGTGAGATGGTGACCAGAGCCGAAATCACAACAGACACTCACCTGATTGAGCCACCCCATCAAGGCGCCCATAACTGCTCTAATTGTTCAGTGTCTTTACAGGATGCACGTGTGTGTGTAAAAAAATGACAAATATATATTTGAGTATTTTAAGTTAACCTCCATAAAAAGTGGGCACATAGAACCGGGTTCTTTAGCAGGGTTTGCCACACGTTTTCCAGAGTAGTCGAGTGATTTAATCCTCTTAAATCCTACTGCTCATCTGCAAAACCGAGACTGCAAATATAGAGTCATCATGAGCCTTAAAGGAGATTGTCACGTAGCAGGTGTGCAAATGCTCATCTCAGTCCCACTGATACACAATGCGTGTGTGCTGTGGCAGTAAAGCCCTAAACCCATATGTTCTGGAACTTGTTTGTTTCTCCGGCCTTATCTTGTCCCAGGTTTCTCTTCAATCACAGAAAGGACAGTGTCCCTGTGGGTTTTTGTTTCCTTTCTTTTGTGTGTGTGTTTACTTCACTTTGCCCTTAAACCCCTTTTCATTCTGGGTTTTTGTTCTTGTTTTTCGGGTTGTTTGTTTGTTTGTTTGTTTGCTTCAATTGCCCGCCAGACTGAAAACAGCCAGGTTCCCCTGCAGGGGGAGGCACCCAGCTCCTGACCCAGAGCGGAATGTGTGGCTGGGATTCTGTTAAATCCTGTGACGTGTGTTACTTCAGACAAATTAGCCGGGTGGTATCTCTACTTGCTAATGAAGAAATCCACCTTTCTTTTGACCAAGGACCAACTGAAACGAAGTATCACATCTCTCTGGTAGACCAGGGTGAGCTCAGCTTAGATTTGCCAGGATGTGTTAGAAATTTCAGGACACCAGGGAGCAGATGAGTTTAATCTGCCAGTGTAAACCAGGCGGTGTGCTGATAAGGCCTACGCAGCCTCCAGCCCCAGGCCAGGGGGCGGTTCTCCATCATCCAGGACCCCCAAGTGTCCACGGCTCCCTTAGTCAGGGGGCTGGTAGGACTAGTTAGCACTGACAGTAGCTACGTTTTATGTGGGATATCAGCTGACTGTGTCAAAGTAAAACGTTTTCAGATTTCATTCCCTCCCTTAGAGTAGAGATTTTCAGTGTGTCATCTACCCATTTTACTCTCACCTTCATGCGGGTTAAGTGGGGATGTCCCATCCCACACGAACTTGAGATACTGAATACAACGACTATCTTTAGAGAACCATGAAACAAGCCAGAATAATTTGCAAAGAGATTTAATGCAGGAGATTCTTTAAGAATACCAATTTTCCCTCTCTCAGTATTATCTACATTCCTGAAAATGATCCTCACAGATCTTGATGTGTCTTATTTAAGAATAATAGTCAACAGGGTGCTTCGGTGGTTCAGTCAGTTAAGCGACTGCCTTCAACTCAGGTCATGATCATCCTGGAGTCTAGGGATCGAGTCCCATGTTGGGCTCCCTGCTCAGGAGGGAGTCTGCTTCTCCCTCTGCCCCTCACCCTGCTTTCATGCTCTCATTCTCTCTCTCTCTTATATATATATAAATATATATATAAATATATATATATAAATAAATATATATATATAAATAAATAAAATTTTAAAAATTTTAAAAGTAGGGGTGCCTGGGTGGCTCAGTGGGTTAAGCCTCTGCCTTCGGCTCAGGTCATGATCTCAGGGTCCTGGAATCGAGCCCCGCATTGGGCTCCCTGTTCAGCGGGGAGCCTGCTTCCTCCTCTCTCTCTGCCTGCCTCTCTGCCTACTTGTGATCTCTCTCTGTCAAATAAATAAATAAAAATCTTTAAAAAAATTTTAAAAAGTAATAGGCAACAGTCATAATTAATGAGATAATTCCAACTTTTCCACAAGAAAGGAAAAAAAAATCACTGGGTAAATGCCAGAGTATTCATTTCTACAAGAGGAGATCAGACTGAGCATCTGATAGCGAGTTCCAAACTTTATACTAGTTCTCAGCTGCATCTTAGAAAAATCCTGAAGCTTGCTTTAATGAATAGAAAGTCACTTTGTAATTTGACTCATCATTGTTTATTTATTTATTTATTTTTTAAAGATTTTATTTATTTATTTGACAGACAGAGATTACAAGTAGGCAGAGAGGCAGGCAGAGAGAGAGAGAGAGGAAGAAGCAGGCTCCCCGCTGAGCAGAGAGCCCGATGCGGGGCTCAATCCCAGGACTCTGGGATCATGACCTGAGCCGAAGGCAGAAGCTTTAACCCACTGAGCCACCCAGGCGCCCCATCATCATTGTTTAATATGAGGCTCCTGCCTTGTTCCTTGGTCTAGGAAAGGAAAGGAATGAGCAAAGCCTCCATGTCGATTGTCAATCTGTTTCTTCATCCCAACCCTCTCTCTAAAGTTTCCACTTGGATTCCAACATTTCTAAACAGTACATAAGGCCTAGTAGACCTACAACATACCTTATGTTGACTGGCATAATTATGCCGGCATTATGACCGGCATTCCAAGACTGTAGTTGTTTTCTCTATCTTTAGGAGACTGTTGCTTTATTTTGTGTATCTACATATTTCAAAGATATGCAAGGGATAAAATGGAAATGCTTTAGCACCCTTTTGTAAAACTTTCCTGAGGCAGGAGTGCTTGTGGTATAAAACTTACCACAAGGTGGCACTCTTTCTTAACGTAAACTTCTTTGAAACTAGGTTATTCTGAAGTGTTAGATTCCCAAACTGGGACTGGAGAATTCACTGTGTTATTCCCTAGCTCCAATAATTACATTAACTGGGTGTTCGGGTAGTTTAGCTGATTCATTTTTAAGTGGAAAAAGGAATTTATTTGGCCACGAGTTTTAATAAATGCGTTCCATGGAAATGATGCTGTTGTGAAGAGATTTTTCTTAATATGGAGGGCCTTGATTACGCAAGGACCTCAGTAGGAAGGTCCAGGAGACTTGGGTTTGGATTCCTGCTCATCTGACTTATGCCCTGATAAACTGAAAACTTGTTAAGTCTAGTAAGTCAGAATTACCTTGTCTAGAAAATGATCATCAATATACATTCCTCATGTCGCATTGATTATTAAATTAGGTAATTCACATAAACACTGTACATTTCACCCTTATGCACACACACATGCCCTTAATGCTAACATGTGCCTAAATGGTCTCTATTTTATAACGACTTTTTTTTTTATTCTGTGCAATAAAAATTACAATAAACTGCTTCAGCCTTTTTAAGGCAAAACCTTTTCTTTGGACTATCAAACCAAGGAAAAATCTGTATCGTATTTAGGATATTAGGAAACTCTATCTTATATTTAGTCTAATATCTACCGAGTGCCTACCGTAAGCCAGACACCTGTATGCTACATGCTTAAGAAAAAGCAGTGAACAGAGAATAGTATCTGCCCTAATAGGGATCAGATAATAAAAATGTAAATAGAGAAGAGAGGGTAGTATAGAGCAGCTAAGAGGACTTCCTGAATGGGCAATACTTGAGTTAAACCAAAATGTTGAAAAAGACAGGTTTGCTCGGGTGTGAGGAAAGAGAATTACAGGGAGCAGCAAGAGTCCTGACAGAGTAAATCTCTTGAGTTGCATGAAGGCAGGAAAGAAAGCTAGTGTGACAAAAGTGTGATGAATCAGTGAGACGGTGGAGGGAGAGAGATTGAACATGCATGTAAGGACTAGATCGTGTAGAGTATTGAAGATTTTATTTTGAGTTGAGATGTCTCTGGGGTTTTAAGCAGAAGGGCAACTTACTCTTATTATTTCATGTATATTTCAAGTTCATTAACATGATATAAATAATAAATGATTAATATATAATTAAATATTATATTATATTGTATTATATTATATGATTATATTATAATATATTATATTATATTAAATATTAAAATAATTAATAAAAGCCTTGCATTGCTTATATTGCTTAATAATTCCCAAATCAAAGTATGTTTGTAACCAAAAGCATCATACATTTTGAACATTTATGAAGAATAGGCATTGAATCTTGTGGGTTTAATATAATTTAAGAGTTGTTAATGAGGGAACACTTTTCAGACCATGATGAAAATGGCATTAATATCCCCCTCATACTATACATTTTCTCTACTCACCAGTAGATAAGTAGATGTGACATTTGTCTCTTCTGGGCTAGGGCCTTTAGGAAACTGATGAGTTTTCTCCGTTCTGTTTTTCCTCTTTGTAGACCAGAAAACAAAGTTCTCCTTGGACCAAGGGGCCAGGGGAGCCGTAAGATGGAATGACTCATTTCCCTGAAATTGCTAGACAGAAGACAGCACCCCACCAAACTGTAACACTGTCATTAAGCTCTTTCTTTACTCCATCCCCACTCTTCCTTCACTTTTCTGCTATAAAGGTATTTTTCTTTCATGAAGGTCTATTCATTCCCTGCAAGATAACTAGCATCCTCAGGGAACCACTGCTCAAAGTCATTCTATTCTGTGAAATTTTAGCTTTCTTGTGTGTCCTGCACTTGGTCTCCTAGAACCCTGTGATTCTCTTTCCCGCCCTAAAGAGTTGAGGATGGTGGGGATCTAAGAGTTTAGTGATTTTTCCCTGAAGGATTCCTTTTTCCTCCCTTTAGGGATCAAGTACCATTCTTCCCATGTGTCTTCTGTCTGCTACCAAGGGAGCCACCTCTGCTCTTGTCATGGAACAAATAACTAAAACTGACTAATAAGTTGCAAAGGATTCTGGGGCTGATAGAGATCCCATCGATTTTTGTAGGATATAGCTCCTAAAACTGCTAAGGCAGGAGGTCAGGTGATAAAGGTCGAGGAATTGTAAAACTAAGGTGGATGTTCTTTTACTTGTTGACAGAGATGTTCATCTCAGGAAATCCAGTGTTGAGTCAATATTTAATAAGGACATGGAACGAGGAGCTGAGAATTTAGAAATACAATGAGGTCATCTCCTGAAGAATCCAAACATCTGACCACAAACTGAGTTGAATAAGGAAATTCATCCAGATTATTGAAGATAAGGGTAGATGCCCAAGATGTCCCACAAGTCCCTGCTCAGAGGCGTCTATTCTAATCTTAAAGAATCTTCTGAGTAGACGAAAGTTCTCTGCTCATGGTTTAACATGTTCAAGGAAAAAGAGATCAACCAGAGGAAAGAACAAGGAAGACATTAGGGAAACACTGGAAGGGGAAGGTATTTCACTAGAGATTGGTAGTAGTAGGTGGTAAGATTTACAAATCCCTGCTATCACATTTAGTACTCAGCTTAGCCTAATGTCTGGCACAGAATCGATGGTGAATGCATGAGTGTTGTGTGAGTACATGGATGGATGGATAAGTGGATGAATCGGTGATGCTTGAATGAATTAATAGGTCAAAATTTATATCGTGAGCCCCCTGGTTATCAACGTGGCAGGGAGATGTAGATGGAACTGTTCAGATTCAACGGATCGTCCTCACTTAAGGATCTGGGTATGTCTCCTGTCCTCTGCACCTCCTGTTTTTAAGCATCATTCTTTACAATTCATGTTGACAAGTTAGGGAATGAAAGCAGAGCACCAACAAGCTTCAGATTACCAAGGTGGGAGAAGAAGGAAGTGCAAAGTAGGAGCTCAAGTCACCTGGAGCCAAAGTTCTAGATAAGTAATGAGGGCTAAGACATAAAGCAAGAAAAATATATAATGTAGCCTCAAAAAGATGAAAACTAAGGGCACCTGGGTGTCTCAGTGGGTTAAGCCTCTGCCTTCAGCTCAGGTCATGATCTCAGGGTCCTGGGATCAAGCCCCACATCAGGCTCTATGCTCAGCGGGGAGCCTGCTTCCTCCTCTCTTCTCTGCCTGCCTCTCTGCCTACTTGTGATCTCTCTGTCAAATAAATTAATAAATAAATAAATCTTTTAAAAAAAAAGCTGAAAACTAGAAAGAAGCTTTGAAAACGTACAGACACGATATTTCATGTTGAATAAAAACCTATTTCCAATTCAATGCCTACTTCATATCTGACTCTGCCTTTGTGCACCACCTATGGATCAAGATTGTATTCCTTTTTCTTCACTAGAAATATTAAGTATTTCAACACAACAGTATGGTAAGAAGAAAGTTGACCTGTGACTTCCTATTAAGAATAGCTGTCTTTCAAAAGAAAAGTATGCTCCTACAACCACTTAGATAATTTTTGGAACACAGCCAATAACTGGATAATTGAAAATTGGTCTATAAATACTTGCCTTGGCTTAAAACAAATGCAGAGTTGGTCATCCTAGATATATGAAGTCTAATCTTAGTGAAAAACAATACAAATCAAATAGTGAATATTTTTAAAAAGAAAGAAAACAACTTAATACATTTTAGAATGTATATGTGGCCAGAATATTTTTTAAATCTTTAAAAAATCTTTTTAACTCTTTTTTTTTTTTTTTTTTTTTTTTAAGAGAGAGCACATGTGATGGCAGGGGGAAGGCAGAGGGAGAGGGACAGAGAATCTTAAGCAGGCTCCATGCCCAGTGCAAAGCCCGGCTCTGGGCTCAATCATGAGTCACGCCCTAAGATCATGACTTGAGTTGAAATCAACGGAAGGACTCTTAACCGACTGAGCCACCCAGACGCCCCCAACCCTTTCTTAAATAGTGAATTTAAAGAGTCTTTAGCAATACTTACAGGCAACTTATCCAGTGTATGTTAAGTACAATAATGTCCTTAAGACATGTATTTTTAATTTACTTTTCTCTAATACCTGACTTCGAAATGCCTGCCCTGAATCCAGATCTTGGCTTGTTGATCAGTTCTCTAGGTTACCCCTAGATGGCAGTATCTCATTAATATTATAGTAATAGTCCCTACGCGCCTTCTATTTGCACTAGACCCTGATCCAAAAAATCCTTTCGAATTAAAGTGGCAGGTATGTAACCTCTGTCTATATAATTTGTCTCCCAGAAGACTGAAAGAAAGGCGGATTCTCCCTTACCAGCAAGATCAAGATGGAATGCTCATTCTTAGCCCACGTGGACCAGCTGCCGATGGTTCGCTTGATCTCAGTGAATTTTCAGTCATTGATTTGATCCCTCTTGGGAGCCACCTACCTTTTAGTTCAGTTTTCTTTTTGCGGTAGAAGTTGGATGTCTGTTTAAGAATGTCTCTCTTTTGCTCCCCAAGAATGATTTTAAGTTTTCTGGTAGTCTGATGACCGCATAGCTGAACAGAATGAGTTCCTTGATCGTTAAGACACCAGACAGAAGGGGCTGGAACCTTTGTGACCTTAAGCTGGTTACTTAACCTCTCTAAATTGGATTTACTTATTAGTAAGATGGGAATAATATTAAAAAAAAAAAAAAGATGGGAATAATACCTAATTTAAAATGAAAGTGGTGAAAATCAATGAAATACAGCACATGATGCAGTAAGTAGTGTCTCATACCTTAGAAGCCAAATAGTGGCTATTATATCTCTTTCTGATTTTCAGTGTGAACCCTGCCAAATGCCCACCCAAGAACTAATCTAACTGAACAAATGAGATGCGCCTCTTTTCCTCCATCATTTTACCTGTCACCTTGCAGTCTCCATTCATTCTTTGGGAATCGGCTATAGTTTTTCTGTTGAAGATTTTCTGAGTTCCGTAATCAGTTGAGCTGTCCATTCCCCTTGCTCCAACCAAACTCAGTCGCAGCCTTGCCCTGGTGTGTTGTTCTTAGCCTGTTTGCTCATCAGTGTCTTCCAAATGACCATGAACTTTGCACTCAGAAACTGTATATATCTTTGCCTTCCCAGTGCTTAGCAGAAAGAACAGCACATAGTAGGTTCTCAGTAAAGATTCGCATGAGGGGAGTGAATGAATGGGTGAATGAACACCCTTTCACAGACCCCATCTTAACCATGTTTCAAATCTCTTAATTCCCACAGTCGTTTTTGAGTGGATTGCAAAATCAGTCTGCTCTGCACTTTTCCCAGGATAGTGGGAGGAATTGCTTATCTAGTCCCTTTGATTTGGGGCCAGAAGGAATTACTTTTGGGAAGATTGCCCTGCTGGAAACAGTAGACCTTTTACTCTTTTTTTTTTTTTTTTTTTCTTGATTTCCCTTTCAAGCCCCCTTTGTCCTATCAGGCTGAAAAGGATGTAAGCCATGTTTCTGTGCCCACTAAATGCTCCTGCCAAAGATAAGAAAGGAATAGACAAAATTGGAATAGCCTTGTTAGATTTCTAGCATTATGAATGATTGAGCTTTTTGCAATAGGATTTAATTTTTACAATTAAAAAAAAAAAGCATAAAAGTACAGCCAGGAGTTGAAAAATTCCCACCATTCTAATAAAACCTATTTTCTACTTTACTAAAAATATCTGACCAGTAATGTGTTGGGGGAAAAAAAAAATGGCAGTTAACCTGACATTTCGGAGATTAAAGGATTAGATTGGTTG
This sequence comes from Enhydra lutris kenyoni, assembly GCF_002288905.1. Classification (NCBI taxonomy): domain Eukaryota; kingdom Metazoa; phylum Chordata; class Mammalia; order Carnivora; family Mustelidae; genus Enhydra; species Enhydra lutris. The sequence goes on along the minus strand of NW_019154095.1, from coordinate 20,098,600 downwards.
ATTATTTCACTTGTTTGCTTTTTGTTTTTTTCACTTTTCAACTAGAAGTCATTTGTTTTACCTGACGAGTTTCAATCATTTGGCTAGAAAAATACAGTCAACCTTATTGTGTTCAAATAACATCATTAGTCATAGCTTTTTAACTGGCTGAGATGTTAATTACCTCCTCTACCTCATACCTTCTTGATTGTAATCCAAATCCATTATCTGGTGGAATGGGTCACACCGTGTTACATCTTGGCCAGAATTTTAAAGTGGATTGGATATACTGGAGTGGTTTCACAGGAACTCTTTATGTCTAAAAGGCGTGTAGAAGTGATTTATTAAAGGAAATTTCAGGGGCACTTGCGTGGCTTAGTGGGTTAAAGCCTCTGCCTTTGGCTCAGGTCATGATCCCAAGGTCCTGGGATTGAGTCCCCGCATTGGGCTCTTTGCTCAACAGGGAGCCTGCTTCCTCCTCTCTCTCTCTCTCTCTCTCTCTCTCTCTCTCTGCTTCCCTCTCTGCCTACTTGTGATCTCTGTCTGTCAAATAAATAAAATCTAAAAAAAAAAAAGAAAAAGGAAATTTCAAAAGTTGGGATTGATTACCAAGTGGAAAAGCGGTTTTAAGAGTAGTGTAATAAAGCATAATAAGATATTCTTAATACCTAAAGTGTAACAAGTATGTCGTGGTTGGTAGCCAGCTTCAATTCCATAAGGAAGGGTGCCTGACTACAGATCATCAGGGCCTAGGCAAAGGCAGGGAGTATGCAGTCCTGCAAGGATGTAGACCAGTCCAGCAGTGGTCTCCCAGTGTGCCTGCAAATGGATGTCCCATAAGGAGTGATTGTTTAACCTTTTAAAGATTGAGTTCTATTTTTTTTTTAATTGACACTAAGTAGTTTGGAGGCACCTCCCCATGAACTCACATGACTTGCCAACCCATCCTAATTCTAAGTTACAAGCACACATGTCATGCATAGAAAAAGTCTTAGGAAGAAAATAAACTTCATCTTCAAATAAAGGGTTCACGTCCAAAGATCTTGTGTAAGGAGTTCAGAAACCAAGCACACTTTGAGACAGTTTCTTTGGACTGTATCTAATAATCTAAGCAGATTATGTGCGTGGACTTTTCCTCCTCTCCTCTTTCAATTCTCAGTATGGTTTCTACAGCTGCGTGTCTTACGATTGGGAGGTTACTAGTATGTAGCTACTTGGGAAAAGCAATATATTCCATATTAATTATCTCTCATTGGTATTATACCAAATTGCGCTTCTCCCTAACACAAAAATGGGGTTTGATACAACTTAACTGAAAGAGAAACAAGAAGGCAGATAATAAGTATTAGTCAGGGCCAGTTTCATAGAGCAACCATTCCTTTCCCCATTTCCCAACCATTTGGTGTTTTTGTGACCTTCACAAATTTTTGGGTTGGATACAATTATCTTCTTTGCAATGGCAGTGGGTTATATTAAATTGCTAAAACAAATTAAAAGAATAACTTAGTCAGAAAGTATGCTTGAGTAAATACATGGTGGTTAAGTATTTCATAGTTAATCATTAAGAAGATCAGTTGAGATTTGAATAATAGAAATTTTGTAGAAAGAGGTCAAAAACCATAATTGTTTGACAGGTCAGAGAAAAAACAAGGAAGTCAAAATAGAGGAAATCAACCTGAGGAGTCAGGATTTCATAATAATCTTCCCAAGGCAACTTCACCAAAATTAATTTTAAGAACACGATTTAAATGTCTAGAAACTAGATAGAAGGAGAAGTTTAAGAAACATTTACATTTTTTTTTTTAAAAAGTGAACATCTCTAATCAGAGTTTGCATGTTCCTTTCCTTGGTCCCTTAGAGATGTAAAAGTTCTTGGATTGCTTTCAAGTTCATGCTTCGACAGAAGTTGCTATTAGCCAAGAATAAGAACATGCCGATCCATCTTGTGCTCTAGAATATAAAGATTGCCAACCATATGGACATATTGGTACAAATAATCTTGAATAATAAAAGTCACATTTTTTCAACTTTTATACAAGTTATTTCAATTAAAAATCATTCAGAGGTTAATGGATAATCTGACATCAAGAAATGGCAACACATCAAACTTCATTAATTATTACACTTAATAATTAAATGATCGCTATGTGATTTATCACTAACAACTATTGAGTATCCCTAATATAGAGTGAATTGAAACCTCATGCTACTGAATAATTATTTGATGTTCACAAAGAACAGATTATATTCAGATCTTGTGCAATTTATAGTACATGTGATTTTTATTAGTGCTTGGCTCGTTGCTTCCAAAATTCTTCCAAATTTTTTTTATTAAAATTGTTCTGAATTGAGTTTAGTGAGCAAGATGAGTTCTCATTTTATTATCAAAGTTTCCAGCACATAATAATAAAAATCTGTGATGTAATTGTATAAATATCTCCATTGCCTGGCAATGAGAAAGAACATACAAATAAGATAAATAATTATCAGCTGAAACGCACTCCAGAAAATTATCAGTGTTTTTCTTTTATCAATTCTAAATCCATTACTTTTTTTCACCAAAGGTAATAGAACATTTTTACCCATTTGGGTACGGATATACTTTTTATCACATTGATATTTTTTAATACAACTGAGAAGTTATTGGATGGATGTGTTAGAGATATGTTAGGAAAAACAATTCATAACAACTACAGGCCTTTCAACATATCTTATTTTTCAGAAATTATATTACTAATTAGCAATAACAGACCTTTAATGTAAAAAATGTTTATCCAAGAAATATATGAAACAGACATATGCTTTCAAAAATGCAAACATTTCTGAAAAACGTGGATGAAAACAATTATCTACCTAATCACTATTTTTCTCCTGGCTTTCAGAGGCAACATGCTTTGTTGTTCTGACTTCTTCTGGTAGTTCTCTTCATTTCTGAGTCATGCGTTCATATTGATGCTCTTGATTTATTGACTGTAGACGTTGTTTGTTGAGGAGATAGGAGAATTAGCTCACGTAAGCCACATTTTTCCTGCTCTTTCCCTCCTTGTAGCGACTTCATTGCTTACAGATGCTTCCCTGTTTGCTGTTGCAAGTTTTAAATAGTCAATTTAAACCATCTGTTCTTGACCCATTAATCACAGCAGTGCTCCCCTCCTCACCTGGTAGAATGAGGAACTTCTCTCCCCTATGCTTCCCTCTGCTCTCCTGCCCCTTCCACAAGAGAGATACAAGCTATGCCTTTACTTTCTTTATATCCTCAGAGGTGATAATATTTATGTTCTACTGTGTCTAGTTAATCTCTGAAATGGATAAATTAGTGGAGTTTAACAACAAAAATTTTCCAAGTTGCCACTTAACCTTAGTTTTATTCTCAAGTTTTTCTAAACTTTTCCATCATAATTTAGAGCACACTTTTTCTCAGGTAACTCCCAGATATTTGCATTGACTTCTCTCATTCTGGCTTGATGGACCAACGACCTAACTGACCATCTAGGAGTCCTATTACTTTGGGCTGAGTTACTATTTCCTGAATCCCTTATCTTTCTCTTCCATGTTTTGCTAAAAGTCATTCCCAAAAACTCTAAAGAAATGGTAGAAAGTACATTTTCTGAGATTATGAATATTGAAAATGACTTTATTTAACTCTCATATTTGGTTAATCGTTTGGCTGGATATAGACTTCTAGGCTGGAAATAATTTTCTCAGAATTTTAAAGGCACTGTTACATTGTCAGTTAATAATCAATACTATTCATGAGACTGATAGTGCCCAAGTTTTGTTTCTTTCAGAGTTATCTGCATTTGCCCTTATAAAATTATAAGAAACATTATTTTATATCACTTGAATTCTTCAATTTTTAAAATTTTTTTAATAGTTTGAGATTACAATGATGCTGTAAGTCTCTTATTTTTTGTCAGTATTTCTAGTTTTTGTCCTGTACTCTGGATGTTTACCTCAATTTATTTCCCAAGACTTCATATTTATCTTGCTAGTTATATTTTTATTGCCCAAGAAATTTCTTATTTCCAAATTGTGCTCACTCCAAAATGTAGCTGAGAGTAAATATATGTGTCAAAACTCATGGAACTTCAAATGTGTGTATTTCATTGCATGTAACTTATACGTCAAGAAAGATGATTTTATAAGGTGGAAACTATCCAATTAACTCCATTTCCACTGTTAACATTCCATTCAACAACGTAACATTAACATTTACATGGTTAACATTCATTCTTCTGAACCATTTTTTTTTTCTTGGTGATCTCTTTGCTTCTACCTTTATCGGTCTTGAAAATACCCTCCCCATGCAGTAGTAACAACTTTTAACTCATGATCCAGATAATATTAGGCTTTGCATTGGTCACAGAATAGTATCTCGACAGCTTGGCATAGACCAGGAGGTCTGTCTATTGTCAGCCCTTCTCTCCGACTTCATTTCATGGACTCTCTCTTATTTACTATGTTTTGATAATAGAGGTTTTTGGTTTCTGTTCTGTTTTGTTTATGGGTGGGTTGTTTTTCTTTTCTTTTGTTTTTGTTTTTGCATGTTTTTGGAAATGCTAAACTCATTCCTGTTACTCTGACCTGAAACTCATTGGTTCTGGCTGTCTGCCCACCTGCCTCCTTCTCATCAGGTCTCATTGTATCTCACCTCTTCAAGGACGCCTTCCCTGACCTCGTTATGTGAAGTTCTCCTCCATTCACCACTCTACATTTACATTTTCTTTATAGCATTTAGTACTACCTAAAATAATCTAGTTATTGGTCTCCCCTCAGCAGTAGAAAGCTTCATGATTGGGGGCGCCTGGGTGGCTCAGTGGGTTAAGCCTCTGTCATCGGCTCAGGTCATGATCTCAGGGTCCTGGGATTGAGCCCCACATCGGGCTCTCTGCTCAGCGGGGGGCCTGCTTCCTCCTTTCTCTCTGCCTGCCTTTCTGCCTACTTGTGATCTCTGTCTGTCAAATAAATAAATAAAATCTTAAAAAAAAAAAAAGAAAGCTTCATGATTGGTAGTGTTGTCTTTATTTACACATATCTAATATTTTGGGACATGCTCAGGTATCTGCATTCTGGCTTGCTGGACCAATGACCTAACCGACCATCTAGGAGTCCCATTGCTTTGGGCTGAGTTACCAGTTCCTAAATCCCCTCTCTTTCTCTTCCATGGTTTGCTGAAGGTCTTTCCCAAAAACTCTAAAGACATGGTAGAAAGTCCATTTTCTGAGATTATGCATAATGAAAATAACTTTATTCCTAAATCCCATGTCTTTCTCTTCCACACCCATATTACCTATAGTAACCAATGGATCATACAATCTTGATCTTAAAAAAAAAAAAATCCTAGGGGCGCCTGGGTGGCTCAGTGGGTTAAAGCCTCTGCCTGTGGCTCAGGTCATGATCTCGGGGTCCTGGGATCGAGCCCTGCATTGGGCTCTCTGCTCGGCAGGGAGCCTGCTTCCCTTCCCCTCTCTCTGCCTGCCTCTCTGCCTACTTGTGATCTCTGTCAAATAAATAAATAAAATCTTAAAAAAAAAATTCTAGACAGAGTATCCATAGTTTAGGAGTCAGAAAGACCTTTGGAGGAATTCTGGGTCTCCACTTATTTTGTGATCCTCAGTGAGTTAGCTTTTATAGGTCTAATCAGCAAAATGAAAAATTATATTTGCCGTGGAAAAGATTATTTGAAGAAATTATGTGACTCTTTTCCTAGATAGAAAAATAGCAGGTGTTTAATAAATTTAAATCATCTTCCCTATCTGCACTTATCCATCTCCAAAATATTGATAGAACACCTGCTATCTGCCCTTTGAGTTCCAAGTCTCCATGAAAGAGGTCCTCCTTAGCACAGGAAACTTGCAGCCCTCTAATAAAAACTGTTCCATTTTGAATCAACATTAATGTTAGGAAATTTTAGTTCATGTTAATGGGAAATTTGCCCTCTATTATCGTCACAGATTCTTCCATATGGCAGGCTTGTGACAGTGCTTAGTTTCTCCTAAGTCTTCTCTGCCCCTGCTGAAACATTCCCAGTTGTAATAAGCATTCCCCATATGACGCAGCTGCTATTTTCTGGGTGAATTCCTGTTTGTCATTTTTCCATGTAGTGCTTATTGCCTAGAACTTCACAAAATTCCCCATGTGTTTTCACACTAGCACATACTGGAACAAGACTGTCATCTCCTGAATTTATTTTACTCGTCATCACATTAACTTTTATTTTTTCAAGTGGCATCATATGAGGTCTCATGTTGAGAGGCTCCTAAATCTTTCCACATATGTTTCTGTGAAATAATGTCATCTTAATGTTGCACTTTTGCAGATGACTTTTCGTGCCTCAGTTCAAGATTTACAAGTTCCTTAATACATTTTAGGCAAAAAGATTTTACCTATATCCTCTCCTATCTAATTTTCTATTATTTTAAATGGGCAACAAGTGTAATAGTGGAGAACATTCTCAGCTTTTCCCCCCAGAATTTGAATAATGCTGAAGCTAACCATTATGTAATGCATGTTGGTGTTCATCTCCACTCACTAAAAATGAAGTTTTGAAAATATTGACATCTGGGCTTTATGCGTGTGTACTTGTACCATCTGGTGGATGTTATTTCCTTCTGGAGTAAAAGAATTACATAGTATTCTAGGAAGGCAAGTTTGGCACATATAGCTGTAAATATAGAACGAAATGAAAAGAACAAATTGGTCAGTAAATTTCAAATCTGTATTTATTAACAAGCAAGTAATAAATGTAAACATCTGGAATGTATAACCACCGAAACAAATTTAAATCTAATTCTTAAATACATCCTTATTTTATTTTCATTAAAATTGATATTTTTGTGTTACAAACTGTTGTACTTTGTGTTCATATTACAAATTCAGAGACTCCATTTATTGGGTAGTTTCATGTTCAAATAGATTATTTTCAGTCAGTGTCTTAAAAAGCAGCAATTGCTCTAAGGTGTTTGATAAATTTTTTTTTTTGTATATTTAGCAGTACTTGTGTCTTTTTTTTTCTTTCCAAGTTTTTATTTAAATTTCAATTAGTTAACAGTGTAATATTAGTTTCAGGTGAAGAATTTAGTCAATTATACAACACCCAGTGCTCATCACAACTGCCCTCCTTAATCACCATCGCTTTAACCTACTTCCTACCTACCACCCCTCTGGTAACCATTAGTTTGTTTCTTGGTTTTCCTCTCTTTCAGCCCACGCCCGTGTTCATTTGTTTTGTGTTTTAAATGCCGCATATGAGTGAAATCATGTGGTATTTGTCTTTCTCTGACTGACTTATTTCACTCACCATGGTACTCTCTAGCTCCATCTATGTCATTGCCAATGGCAAGATTTTATTCTTTTTTATGGTTGAATAATATTCCACTGTAGATACATGCCACGTCATCTTTATCCATTTAGCAGTCATTGTACATTTGGGCTCTTTCCATAATTTGGCTGTTGTTGATAATGCTGCTATAAACATTGGGGTACATGTATCTCTTTGAATTACCATTTTTGTATACTTTTGATAAATACCTAGTAGTTCAATTGCTGGATCGTAGGGTAGTTCTATTTTTAACTTTTTGAGGTACCTCCACACTGTTTTCCAGAGGGATTACACCAGTTTTCATTCCCACCAACAGTGAAGGAGGGTTCCCCTTTCTCTGCATCCTCACAAACACCTGTGGTTTCCTGTGTTGTTAATTTTAGCCATTCTGACTGGAGGGAGATGATATCTCATTATAGTTTCAGTTTGCATTTCTCTGATGGTGAGTGATGTTGAGCATCTTTTCATGTGTCTGTTGGCTATCTGGATGTCTTTGGAAAAATGTCTATTCATGTCTTCTGCCCATTTTCTGACTGGATTGTTTCTTGGATGTTGAGTTTGATAAGTTCTTTTGGATACTAGCCTTTATCAGATATGTCACTTGCACATATCTTCTCCTGTTTTGTAGGTTGCCTTTTAGTTTTGTTGATTATTTCCTGTGCTATGTAGAAGCTTTTTATTTTGCCATAGTCCCAATAGGTTATTTTTGCTTTGGGGAGCCATACCTAGTAAGAAGTTGCTATGGCCAATGAAGAGGAGGTGACTGCCTGCGTTCTTCTCTAGAATTTTCATGGCTTCCAGTCTCACATTTAGGTTGAAAAACATTTTTTTAGAAGATATATTTATTTTAAAGAGAAAGAGAGAGGAAAGAGGGGGCACAGAGGATGAGGGAGAGAGAGAATCTCAAGCAGACACCCCCCTGAGTGTGGAGCCCAATGTGGGGCTTGATCCGTGAACCTGAGATCGTGACCTGAATTGAAATCTTGAGTCAAACACACGGTCAGCTGAGCCACCCATGAGCCCCAGCTGATAAGCATTTTTTGAAGGTAGGAACATTGTATCAGTTTTTAAATGAATCTAATTTTATATGGATCCTATCTCTAGGGATGGAACTCAACTTTATACAAATTTTTATTGTTTTCCTTATCCTCTCACCCTGAAGAAGTCTTATATGAGTCTTTAACCCACTGAGCCACCCAGGCGCCCCTTATATGAGTCTTTTAAAATATATTCACCTAGAGTTTATTGAAAAACTATGAAGAATAAATTCATTAAGTTATGGTATATGGTTGATATCTGTTTTTGCTTACATATTTCATCAATTCCTGGTATAACAGCTCGATTTTCCTTCAGTTAACCTCATCTACCTCAGTTTTAGTTCATACAGATTTCTTGAGACCAAACTCATCCCATACACCAAGTATGGGAAGTTGAGGCCCAGTGGGCCTAAGAGTTAATCTCATCTTCTTAGCCTTCAGGTATAAGGAATGAGCCTTGGATATAAGTTAGAAAAATAAGGATCATTCCTACAACTTTTGCTGAAATAGGGAGAGAAGATCCATATGTTTACTGGGATCACCAAGCTAATAGGATTATAAGCACAAGCATGTTGGAGAGTATTTTTGAAATCACTTGGAAATAATACCTAAACGTGAAAGAGCACAAATAGAAAAACGTAGTTGAGAGATGGAGAGATATTTCTAAAAATATTATTTCACCATTTGGATCTTCTGCAGTACCTGAAAATCTATTTCTGGACTCTTCAGTTATGTGAGCCAATAAAGGTCCTTTTTTTCTCCTTAAACTATTTTTAAATTGGAATTCTGCCCATTTGTAATGGAAAGGTGCTGATTAAAACAGACTGTGACTCTCCGACCACTGCTAGTTTTCCCCAGGCCCTAGCACCACACTGGACAAACATTTCTAAGACAGACAGTTAGATTGCCATGATAGTAATGTGTGGCTTTCAAAACCTTCCTCCTCTCCTCCCCGCCCCACCCCGAATACATTTAGGATACATCAAGATAAATGCCAATTTCACTACATTCAATTAATTGGAATAACAATTAGAAAAAGCTGCAGTCCTCTTGAGCAGGAGACAATAGAAGCAATCCATAAATGAATCTTTCATCCAGAACAATGGCCAGAAAACTATGGCCCATGAATAAATCGAGCCCACCACCTGTTTTTGTCAATAGCTTTATTAGAATATAGCCTCACCCTCCCAAAAGACTATTTTTTGTGCCACAATGACTGAGCTGAATAGCAAGGAGAGGCACCCTATTATCTGCAAAACCTGAGATATTCACTATCAGCCCTTTTACGGAAAAAGTCTGTAGATACCACTACCAGTGGTCACCAGCTGCACTAGAAAGGGATCAGATGTGGCCTTCATGTGCTCATTTGTCTGATCTCTGGAGCTCGGAGTCCAAAACTATGCTGAAAATGTGTGAAGCTCAAACAGTGGCCAGTTATCTGTGTTTGTATTTTAATAATCACAGCAAAATCAGTTAAATCATAAAACTAAAGGGAGGGAAAAGATTTTGCTAATATTTCAGGATATAAAAAAGTAATAATGTAAGTTATGTCAACAATTGAATCCAGATTGTTAAATAGCGCATAGTCTAAAAGGGGAGCTTTATGCTGGCCATATCTGGCAGAGGAACATTCAGCGCCGGCCATTTCAGATGGTTTTTATGAATCCGAAAAGAAAAAAGAAAAAAATAATAATTTATGTAAGACTCTGTTGAGGTTGGACGTACAGTTATATAATGTAGGACTTCCTACATTTTTAGTGTGCAGGGGAAGAAAAAAAGACTGAAAATAACTTTCTCCTATTATAAAGGTATCTAGAAATTTAGAACACTGAGTATTTTAGCCCAGGGCTTAATTCATCTGACTTCTGTGCTTTTGCCAGTAAATCTGTCTATGGTAGCAAAAATACATCATGATTTTAGAACCCTGTATTGACAGAACATAAAACAGACAGGACCATGAAAATCTACATGTGGTTGTTTCCCTCTGTGACTCTTTTCTTTTGCTGCTCATGGAAATCTAGCAAAAAGGATAATTTCCGGGGTCTTCTAAAAATGTCCCATTGATACTTCTCTTGGGAAATTTTCTGCTGCCACCACCTAGCAGAGAAAAGGAAACATATTTCCAGATTTCCAGTCCACTGACCAGGAGTCTTCAAATTTTCATGTCTATAATAATTACTGGGTTAATCCATTTAACTGGGTTAATCCATTAACCAAAAAAATCCATTTTCAGGTACCTTCCCCAAGATTCTGATTCAGTGGGTCTGCAATGTGACCTAGACATCTGCATTAGGACAAGCACTCTAAAAAAACAATCCTGACACCATTTTGAAAAATTACTGCATAAACTCTCCTGACTCCAAAGTAATGGAGTTCCGAATCTGGTTGTCTAAGTTAATTTTTGCTGTTTAACAACAAAATGCAAAATCTCAGTAGCTTATAACAATAAGCATCTATTGTTTGGGTGGCTGAAATCAGCTGGTTTCTCCAAGTAGCTCTGTGTATGAAGGCTGGGTTTGCTTGTCTGTCTGGGGTGGGCTGACCAATCTGCTCATCCAGACTGGTTTCAGCTGGCATGACTGGGGCACCCGTCCTCCTCCAGCCGACGAGCTCCGACATGTCCCCTGGCCATGCAGAGATACTGAAGAGCAAGTAGAAACAGTATAGTTCTCTAGAGGTCCAGGCTCAGTACAAACGTGATGCCACTTCCACCTAAACTCTATTGGACAGAGGCAGTGCCGTCGTCAAACTCAGAATTACAGGCTAGAAACATCTTTTCCTACACGCTCATGGGAGGAATTGCAAAGTAACCTGACAAACAGTATGGGTACAGGGAGAGATGAAAAATTGAGGCCATTATTGCAGTCAGCCCCTAAGAAGTACCGAAAAAGGTCTTGGATTGGAAGTGAGTAGTCAGCCATGAATTTCATTTAGGGGGACGTGGGTTTGTAGATAGGCCAATTCAAGGACATTTCTGGAATTTACATACAAAGGAAATGGAGCTGCATAATTTCCTCCTAGCAAGATGCTTATGGAAAGCCTATGCTATCTTTTTTTTTTTTTTCTGCTGAACAGTGATACAGAAAGAGCTGTGCAAGTTCTCACTGACTATAAATACAGTCTTGAGGTTGTAGTAACGTAAGATAGTGCTACGTATCCAGCATGTTTGAGGTTATGAAACCATCCAAGGAATCCAAGCAAATAAATAGTTTTATATGAAATGCGAAGATTCTCAAACAATCATTCTGAACATTTTCAAGTATCATCCATTTGAAAATCAGTGACTTCTTATTGTGAAAAATCTTAAGATTCCACATTTTAGAATGCATGATATCCTGGGATAACATGACCTTAAGCTCAGAGCTATGATAAAATACATGTTTCGAGTATGAGAGAACATATGTTTTCAAAGCAGGATGTGAAATGTTAACAACACATTATTTTATAATTTCTTGAATTGTTTTTATATTCTGCATAGATGTTAACTATAGATCACCCTGACCTATTAAGGCACATCATCTCAAGATTATGATCCCTAATAATTGTATTCTTTCTCTAAATATGCATGTTAAAATAATAAGACTGGCTTTCTTTAAACATTCCCTGAAATTGATATATCTAAATTCAGGCTGGTTTTTGTTTTTGTTTAAATTAATGTGGATTAATGGATTTTTGCATTATAAAAATACCAGTATATCTTTATTTTAATGAATTACCCCAGGACTCTGAAAATTGAAGTTCTGTGTACATAACATGTAAATATTTAACAGAAATCATTTTGACACGGACATAAATCAGTGCTGGGAGAGTCACTGTTCTCAGAGTAAATACAGAGAGTGAAAAGATAAATTCTCAGTCTTGTGCCTACTCTTGTCGTGGGAGAACATGAGGACCTCATTATCATAAATAGACAACTCTTTCTTGTAAACTCACATGATCTCAAACATTTATAAAAGTAGAAATTACTGGTGATAAATGCTCTTGACTGGGAATGCCACCGGAGACCTCCTGCTTAGAATTTCTTTTTCCAAAGTCCTTCCTAAGTCCTAATAATCGAGGAAGTTTCTAAGAACAAACGGGAAGGGACAGAAGGGTTGATAGGATGGGGTGTTGAAAAATCAAAGTTTTCCTTTTAAGAATGTGTTCATTGTTAATAGGAACACAGTACCCTTACCTCATTTTTGATACCTGGCTGAAGTTTTTAGCAGCCTTTCAAAAATGCCAAGGGCATCTCCAAGAGTACAATAAATTGGTTGATTCTCTGTTACAGGCTCAGTAAACATCAAAAACAAAGTGAACAATGTAAGAAAGCCCCTGCTAATTTGGAGTTATTTCATGATGAATTAACTAAGGCAGGTCCCTCAACCCAAAATGCCAACCACGAACTGCTTACCAAATCACCACCTTACTTTATTTCTTATGATTTGGAAGACTTTATGATTTTTTTTGTTGTTTTGGAAAGTGATTTTAAAAATGTAACAGCACCCGCAGGCCCTGTCCTTGAAGCTTTTTATGGAATTACAGCTGATAATTAATATGGTGGCACAGGATAGATTCCAGGCTAGAACGAAGAGATTTCCAGAGGGAAGTGAGAACAACAAACAACACTTACATCCATTCTCAACCAGAAACAATCGCAGACTCTCCATCAGGAGGCTCTTCTGCTGTTGGTTCAATAAAGAACTGACCTTAGGTTTATTATGTTCCGTTCGTATTGGCCATCCTTCATGTATAAGTTCCCCAAAGAAGACTGGGAAGGTGTGCTTTTCCACAGGTTGGTTTACGAAGCAATAAATGACACGTTCCATGAGAGCAGGGAATTTGCTTGTTCGCCTCTGTATCAGTGAGACCCAAAACCCTTTTGGCACATAGTTTGTGCACAACAAATAATCAAAAGAAGGAATTACAAATTTTAGCTATTTTTATGTTCTCTGCAAAATTGGTGATTTTATAACATGGTATATTCTCATTTAGAGGTATGCTATGGTTACATAGCTATTGGTTTGAGACAAAGATTTAAGGCATTCATAACAGGACCTTTTAGAGATAGGGTATACATTTAATCCTGACAGCAGTGAACATTTACTCTTCACCCACTTGCCATCATCAAGAAAAAATATTTTCCAATTTTTTTTAAAGATTTTTATTTATTTGTCAGAGAGAGACAGAGAGCACAAGTGTGGGGAGAGGCAGGCAGAGGGAGAAACAGGCTCCCCACTGAGCAAGGAACCCAATGTGGGACTCCATTCCATGACCCTGGGATCATGACCTAAGCCAAAGGCAGCCGCTTAACTGACTCAGCCACCCAGGCATCCCTGTATTTTCCAATTTCTTATATCATTATTGATTAGAAGGAAGACAAATCAAAGCCATCTGACCAGTTTAATAACAATGTTGTCTAACATTTTCTACTGACCGAGTCTATACCTGGATCTGAGTAAGGAAGCTCAGTAAATATAAACATATCCTATAATGGAGACTTCATCAAAGCAATGTTAAGCATTCTGGGCTAAGGCTACCCAGAGAAATTTCTCATAAACACATAGGTCAGGACAGAAGTCAGTGCTTCTAAAAATCCCTTTGGATTTCTAAGCCATACCTAAAAAAGCAAATATGAACCTCAAGAGAGACATCCCCAATGGGAGAGTTTCCACAGGCCACTTCAAAATAAAAGCCCCTTGAAGATCCCCTCTGCTCCCAGTGGTCAAGAATCCACATGTCCTTACTCCTGTTTCCTGAAGGGCTCTATTCTTCCATAACGTTAAGTGAGCCAATGGCTAGTAAAGACTCGGTAGACTTCCTGGGGGTTTCTCGTCCACATTGCATTTCCCCACCTCTCCTTGCCCTATACAATGGAGGTTTTCCTATCTACTTTTATTTCCCTAGGTAAACAATCGCTTCAAGTGGGGAAAACACTTTTCAAAGGAAAAAACTCCTTTGAAAGATTTTACCTGTTTCTTCCTCTGTTCTCCTGTCTGTCCCTAAAAAGCCCCAAGCCAAATACCTCCATTACCAAAAAACCCACAAAACAAAACCGATAACAAATTGGGAACTTTAGTTAAGATTTTTAAAGTTCAGGGGCACCTGCGTGGCTCAATGGGTTAAAGCCTCTGCCTTCGGCTCAGGTCATGATCCCAGGGTCCTGGGATCGAGCCCCGCATTGGGCTCTCTGCTCAGCGGGGAGCCTGCTTCTCCCTCTCTCTCTGCCTGCCTCTGCCTATTATGTGATCTCTGTTTGTCAGATAAATAAAATCTTTAAAAAAAAAAAAAGATTTTTAAAGTTAAAACTAAACATACCTTTGATTTTTATACCACTTTATTGAGGTATGATTGACATACAATACGTTGTAGATATTGAAAGTGTGTACACGTTTAGTAATAGCGTATCTCGTGAGATCATTACCATGACCAATGCTATAAACATATTCATCACCTCCAGTGGTTTCCTTCCACCTTCTTTATTATTATTATTATAATCAAAAAGTAGAATGGTGGTGGCCAGGGATGGGGGCGGGGAATATGTAGATGAATTAATCAAAAGATATATAAAAAGTTTCCATTATGTGAGATGAGGAAGTCAGTCCTAGAGATCTTCTGTACCACATAATACCTGTAGCTAACAACACTGTATTGTATAGTTAAAAATTCAATGCACAGGCAGATCTTATAGTAAGTGTTCTCATCGCACACAAAATAGTTAACCGATTTGTATTAATTCTTTAGTACAGCTCTGTCATGACTTTTAAATGAACAAGCTACAATGAATAATTCTAGAAATGTTTGCTTAAAAAACACTAAGAAATATTGGCCTGTGTTTATGCTTTTTTATTTGGCCTTTCCTTCAAGAAAAATGTGTACTAATTTAGACAGGGAATTTGATCCACAGAGGAAATACATAAGGATGCTGAGGGAGAAACGAGCCAGGCACTTGGATTAGCTTAGCAAAATCTAGAAAATCTGTAGTGTGGGAAAACTAACAAGCAAAGAAAAACACATGCTCTAAATATTTTACAAGTTTAAAAGCCAATTGTTGACTGTGAAGGACTCAGTCCTGGTAAACCTCCAAGCTTCTCTGCTTTCCATTTCTTCAGAATAAATTTAACAAAACATAACAAAACACGAACTTAAAAACTCTGACATCATGTTATTTTTTATAATCTAGTATCATAATCTTAGTCTACATATTATTAATAATGTACAGTTTCTATCATATATTTTACTATGCGTCAGCGTGTTCACTTCTTTGAAGTTTTCTAATGTTATAAACTGAAATATGTTTCTATTTTTCATTGTCATGAACCTATTTCTAGTCTTACAGATCTAAGTCTTCATTCCTGTTGTCCGGGTAGCTGACTGATCCTTTTGGTTTTCCTTGAATGGAGAAAATTCTCTTCACATGTGAGAAAGGGAAAGAGCACGAGTCCATCTGGGGCTTTATGCTGTCCCTCTGTTGTACCAGATTTTCTAATTGCCCCCCACCCCCACCCCACATCCACTTCTGTTCTGCTTCAGCTCAGTGTAGACATCAGAGAAAGGTCCCTTGCTTTGTGTCTTCAGCTCCATTTGAATAGAGTACCAGCAAGAGAATAAAGGGAGGGAGGAGTGTAACAGGGTTAGGGACTTAACCTCCCTTTTCCCTTCCCTGGAGAGTCATTGGAGACTGGCAACTTCTTTCAAATAAAGAGATCATAATTATTGTCAGGACCCCTCTTCACACAATCCCCACCAATCTGTCTCTCTTCCCCCCACCTTCTCCCTCTCTTTCTCCCCCTCCTTTTCTCCCTTCCTCCTTCTTCTCCCTGTCTTCCCCTCTTGTTCTCCTCCTCCCTCCTTCTCTCTCCCTTCCCTCTCTCCCTCCTTCTCAATACCACAATCTTAATATCTTAATAGCCCTGGGATTTTCACTTGCTCTCTCTTAGTTCCCTTACACCTAATTTATTTATATCTTTGAAAGGAAGCTGAACGTGCCCCTTCCTAGTTCTCTAACCACTGCTCTTCTTCCTTGTTCTAACAACCACTAAAGAGCCATTTACTTACTGAAAAAATAATCTGTTTCCTCTGCCTCAACTGCCTCAACTGCCCATCACTGGCCCCCTGAATCTGCTCTCACTGGTTGTGGTTGGCATCCCCAAGTCTAACCCTCTCAAAATAGACTTCCTTACACTACTTATGCCCTTCAAAGCCCTGGAGAATATTATTCATGCTTTCTTTCTCAAATATTTTTGGTTCAGTTTCCACCATATCACTTTATTCTTCTATCTCCTTAGAAACTTTTATCTGATACCCTTAGCTTAAATGCTGTTCTGTTCCAAGTCTTTGTAGCCATTGTTCTAATTCTCTGTGATTGCAATGCTAACTATGATTTTTAATGACCGTTTACATCCTGAGGCTTCTTAAACCTCTAGTTCCAGATCTTTTTGCTAATTCAAGGCCCATATCGTCAACGGTTTCATTATCAGTTCTGATTTCATACATTGGTTACCTCAAAACAAACATGTCCGTTTGTTAACCCATCTTTATCTCTAACCTATCTCTCTTCCTGAATCCTCTCGCTTAAGTAAATAAGAGAACCATCTGTGCGGGGAACAGAGGACAAGAAGGCAAGAACAGTGGATTCTGAGGCATGTCACCCAGATCGTCTCTTTCAGACCAAGGTATGCATTTCCCCAGTTGCTTCCAGAATGTTGACAGCATACTGATGAGTCCGTCTCCAGAAAGTGCCCTTAGCTGAAGGGAACTCCTTTGCCCAGATTTACGTCCCTTTCCCATGGACAGCCCATATCCAGTGATTGTTAAATATGGAGGAACAAAGGTTCACCCTCCTATCTGTGGTGGAGACAACTCTGATGGGTTGTCTTGGGCCCAGATCACCAGTAGGATCAGTGGAGTCCTCTACTGCAAGTATGTCATGGTCACACTTCTCACTCTGCCCGGTACTGCTTTCTTCAGTCTGTTACAAGTGTTATTCCTGAGAGCACTCCCCACTAAGCTGCCTTCACAAAAATCTCACCTCAACGTCTCTCTCTCTCTCTCTCAGGGGACCCAACCGAAGAGAGCAGGAAGTCAGTGCCAGTCTTCCTGACCCCATCTTCCTTATCTCCTTCCTGCCATGGGCCACACACTCTGTGAATACTCTCTTCTGAATAATCATCCTTTCTTTGAATTGGCCTTAGTTTAGATCTCCATCATTTATTATCAGTATTGCCACTATTATCTGCTAACGGTCTGCCTGACTCCAGCTTTTCTTTCCTCCATCTTATCTCCATTCGGCTGCCATTAATGACCTTTGCAAATCATAAATTCCATTACATCACTCTCTGGTTAAATTCCACCAGAGCTCTTGTAATGAACTGAATTGAATTCTTGCAGTATCAAACCCTTTACGTATCTTACTACTATTACCCCTACTATGACTATTGCTACTAGTGCTGTTGCTGTGACTTCTACTACCACCACTCCCACCCATAAGCACTCATTCACTCAGAATTTCAAAAAAGTCTTATAGCTCTGCTTTTCCAGGTAGTTCAAGCTAGTCTGTGTTTTGCTGTCTTTGGAAATCCTAGGTCTTCTCCCTGGAGTGTCTCCTTTAGTATACCCCATCCACCATCCTTCACCTATATTCCCACTCACTCCCAAACTTTCCTACGTGGTTCTTGTTAAAATGCAGATTTTGGATCGGTAGATCGAGCCTGCAAGGATGGTGCTGCTAGTCAGGGCACTACACTTGGAGCAGCAAGGTCAAGTTAACTCTTACTCATTTGTTAGAAAGCAGACATGCAGAGCAATTGTTCTTTAGTAGTGACGTCCGAAAGGAGCCTTTTTACCCTGATATAATGCATTACTGGATACTATTCATGTTCTCCCGTTGTCCACTAACCGGGAACTTGCTCAGCCATAGGGGACGATATCAAGGTGTGAGCTGTCTCTTTGTTGTTGGTCATAGTTGTTCTCCTTGCAGGCAATACCACTGCTTGTAATTATTTTGCCATGGTGGTGGGCTCTAAAAGATCACCTATCTACCCATGTCACCTACGAAGTGTCACCAGCAACAAAAAAAGAAATCAATATGGAAGCAAAAAAGACAAATAAACAAAAAAACAAACCAAACCAAACCAACAAACAAACAAAGAAAAAGAAAAAAACCTCTAGAATTAGTTACAACTATCCCAGGCTAGTTAGAGGTATATAGCTGCAACCCATCAAAGTTAAATGAGCATCAGAAGTAAACCGCCCAAAGGGATACCGTTTCACATCTCTTCTAGAAATGACCATTACCTTAAAATGTCTTATCAATATGATATCAGGCAAGCTACTAGACTAATGCTGTCATTCTTGGAAATTCATGAAGTCTGGACTACAGGTTTAAGTTCCTTAATTACAGTTCAATACCACTCATATATTTCATCTTATTTTTTTTAAGATTTTATTTATTTATTTGAGAGAGAGCATGAGAGCAGGGGTAAGAGGCAAGGGAGAGGGAGAAGCAGACTCCCTGCTGAGCAGGGAACCAGATGCAGGCATGGAAATAGAGGGGGGCAGGACTTGTTCTCAGAACCTTAGGATCACGACCTAAACTGGACGCTTATCTGACTGAGCCACCCAGGTGCCCCATATATTTCATCTTATGGTAGTAAAACTATCATATATTTGCGAGTGAGGTTTTTACAGTAGGTATTCCAAGGAGAAGATAGAAAAAGGACAGATCACAGAAAGGCTAAACTGGAAAAATAAATCAAATTTACAGTAATAATAATCAAAGAAATAATCAAAATATTATTATCAAAATGTTAGGAATAAAAATAACTATGACAAAAGAAATAATTCACCAGGGCTATATGGTAATTCCGAATCTACATACTCCCCAAATACATAGAGTAAAACCTGATAAGATCACCATGAGAAATGGATAAATTCATTGTCATAGTTGGAGGTTTTAGGATCCATTGTCAGAAATGTATGGGTCAAGTGAAGGAAAAAATGTTAGGAGTATTGAATTGGTTTTGGTATCTTTGGGCCATATCTTGCTAAATCTCCCTCTTTTGTTAACCCAGCAGTGGTGGTGACAATTGGTTGGTGTAATGTAGAATCCTCAGAGGCCCCTGGAGTACGTCTGTCTGTTAGTGGTGGACCTAAAGAGATTTTCAGTGGTTGTTTTGAAATAAAACCATCTGTAACTTTAGCTGGGCCCCAGCTGGGTGCATTTGGCCTTCAGCCAATTCATATAGCCATTAAAATTTTTTCCAGTTCATCTTTGCTTGACTCATTCCTTGAATTTGACTAGACTTTGACTTTTTTTTTTTTTTTAACCAAAACCTGCCCCTTTTGGGAATGGCTAAATAGTTGCTTTAAATCTTGAACGGGCAGCAGATTGCTTTCTAAATGAGGGCTTCCTCTGCTTTCTGAGACGTACTCAAGCTCAGACGCAGCAACTAAGAGAGGCCATTTTTCCCGGAGTCTTCTCTCTGTCGGGTTAGATCAGTGAGAAGGGCCCTTCCTACAGGATGCTCCTGGTGCCTGCCCTTTTCATTCTCATTGACTCTACCATCCGACATCACCTCAGACATACCCTTGTCAGGTACCCAGTGAAGGGGGCTCTTCCTGTGGAGGGGTGTTTCTTTGTTACATATGAATCACCAGTGTTCTGAATATGTTATGTTACATATGAACCACGTGTGTTCTGAAAAGTTATGGGATGTTGTCCCTTGAGGACTCCCCCCCCCCAATCTTTTTACTAGAAAGTCTGTCATAACTACTGCTTGCACAGTCTTTGGATAGTACCTCTCTTCACTTTCTCTACCAGGCTAAGCCTAGGTAGCTTTTCTCCATAGATTAGTAAGAACCTAAGAGCAAGCTGATTTTTTTCCATATTTATTGAGGTATAATTGACAAATAAAATTGTATAAATTTAAGGTATACAGCACAGTGAATAGATATACATATATGTTATGAAATTGTCACCATAAGATTATTTAACACATCCATCCCATAATTATCTTTTTCCCCTTTATGATGAGAACATTTAAGATCTACTCTACTAGCATATTTCCCATGTGTAATATCATGTTATTAAAAATAACCACCATGATGTACATTAGGTCTTCAGAACTTCCTCATCTTGTAACTGAAAGGTTATACTCTTTGACCAACATCTCCCTATTTTCCTTATTGGCCCCCAATCCCTGGCTACCAGTGGAAAGAAGATACAGTAGAAAGAAGACCACTCAGATGTCAAGACGAATCTGAGCAGGTTTGCAGGATTTGTAAGAATTTGTAAGAAGATGCAAAATAGCCATTCTACAGCTCAAGGGTTATCACAGCAAAAGGGATTTCCGTGAAGTCTGCTCAGCTCCTAAAATTTTCATTCTCTCACCTGGACATTGCCTTATGGTTTAAACAGTGGAGGAGCTTCTGGCAGCATCTCTGACATACCAAGCCACAGTGGGAGCCTATTTTTTCATTTATCTGTGGGTCAAATTATACTCTCTTTGGCACCCTGGACACCTGCCTTGACAGGTAGATTTTACTTAGTGTTATAAATCTGCTGTCCTCCCTCCCAACACTCTTTAAGCCCCCTTACATTGAGTATTTATAGCTAACGCCCTTCTCTGCCATCAACTTAGAAAATCTATATGCAGATACACACACACACACACCTTAAACAAACATAGCTGATCTACTTTATATGTGCACAGCCTAGCACATAAACAGCAACAAAAATATTTTTATAGCTCCTCTGAACTGAAGATGAAGTTATTGTTCAACCCTGTGGGTAGAAATATTTCCCCCTAAGTCCTTCCTTCCCTTGGTAGGGGAAATAATACGTCAGAATCAGCTAGTAGATGTTTCTCATCAGGCAAGTTCGATCTGGAAATTCAGATAGACCATGCTTACCTTTTACTCAATTTATTTTTTTTAAAGATTTTATTTATTTATTTGACAGAGAGATAAGAGAGAGAGAGCACGAGTAGGCAGAGCGGCAGGCAGAGGGAGAGGGAGAAGCAGACTCTCCACTGAGCAGGGAGCCCAATTTCAGGCTCGATCCCAGGACCCTGGGATCATGACCCGTGGCAAAGGCCCCTGCTTAACTAACCAAGCCACCCAGGCACCCCACCTTTTACCAATTTAAAAATCATAGCCACTTACGCCACTTTTGTTGAAGAACATGTTTATTGACTAGGTTAGGATGGGGAAAAAACACTTTTATTATCTGATTCTGTAATCCTAAAGCAGTCAAACTTTTCTCAGAATCAATTCTAATTATGAAAAGGAACTAAATATTTTAATCCCTAATGTTGCTTAGCAATAGGAGTTAGGAAAGCCCTGGAGTTTGAGTCCAGTTTTTAGTCTTCATTCTGTCATTAACTGTTAGATAGCATCGTTGAAGTTATTTCTTCCCTCCGACCCTCAGTGACCACTCAATCAACTAATAAAACATACATACAGACAGAAATACATAAAAGTTGGGGTGCCTGGGTGGCTCAGTGGGCTGAGCCTCTGCCATCCGCTCGGGTCATGATCTTGAGTCCTGGGATCAGGCCCCACATAGGACTCTCTGTTCAGCGGGGAGCCTGCTTCCTCCTCTCTCTCTGCCTGCCTTTGCCTTACTTGTGATCTCTCTCTCTGTCAAATAAATAAATAAAATCTAAAAAAAAAAAAAAGAAAGAAAGAAATACATAAAAGCAACAGACTAGATTTTTTGTTGTTCATTTCACAAGCTGTAGTCTAGTCATGAAATCATTCTGACATAAATAATGTCAAAAGCATAAATAATGATATCATAAACAACTCTGTTCTTAATACCCATGTTAGAAACACAGTTGAGGCCTCCTGCAAACTTTCCCCAAATACATTCCCCGATGTATTTACTTTTTAATCATGGATTGACTTTTTATCACTCCCAGGCATTTCTTGGACCTTTACCATATATGTATCTATCCTAAACAATCACTTCCTATGAATCATAGCCCACTGGTAAAGTCCTTGACAATTTGTTATTTCCGTCTTCACATAATATTTGTAAGACCCATCCAAGAATATCTATTGAGTCTTATTGACTCATTTTTCACTATGTTTGTGTTACTGTTGGTGGACATACCACAATTTATCCATCTATTCCTCTATTGATAACATTTCATTTTTCTGATACGCTAAAACTCACAGTGCTACCACGATCACTGTGGTACGTTCTCCTGAATTTGTCATATATATGTCTAGGGATGGAATTTCTGGGATATATATGTATGTATCTCAACTCTGTCTCAAATCTACCAGATTATGACCAGCTGCTCTCCAGCCTGGTTAAAACTATTTATATTTCCTCATCAGCAAGAAGAAATCCTGTTGCTCCCTGTCCCCACTATAACATTTGTTATTGTTGGACTATTTAGATTTTTCCCAGTCTGAGGGCTGAGGAATGGCATCTCTTTGTGGCTAATTTGCATCTCACTGATTTCTCAGTGAGGCTGAGCATTTTTTTCATGTGTTTGTTGGCCATTCATGTTTCCTCTTCTGTGAATCACCTTTTCATATCTTTTTTCTGTTTTTCTGCTTCGTTGTTCTCTTTTTGTTTTTGACTTGTAGTTTCAGAAGTCTATTTTGAATACTAATCGGTAATTTTTTGCATTCCAAGTATCTTCCTCCAGACTGCCCCAGTTTTTTCATTTTTTTGTTGTGTCTGTTGCTACCCAGACATTTTTAGGTTTTTTTTTTTTTAAGATTTTATTTATTTATTTATTTGAGAGAGAGAGAGAGAGAGAGAGAGATAGCATAGAGGGGGGAGGTCAGAGGGAGAAGCAGACTCCCTGCCAAGCAGGGAGCCCGATGTGGGACTTGATCCTGAGACTCCAGGATCATGACCTGAGCCGAAGGCAGTCGCTTAACCAACTGAGCCACCCAGGTGCCCCCAGACATTTTTAGTTTTAACTGTCAAATTTACTAATCATTTCCTTTAGCATTTTTACTTCGTTTGTCTCTTTTAAGAAATCCTTCTCCTCACCCCACATTTTCATAAATGTTCTACTTCCTTTTATTCTGAATGTTTTAAAAGTTTTCTTTTTTCTTTCTTTTTCTCTTTTTTTTGGGGCGTGTATTTACAATACCAACCATGTTATTTATAACATTTCTGTGTATGTCAGATCCAATCTGTGGGATTCTTATTTCTCTGCTATTGACTAATTTGTCTCTTTTTTCTAATATTGTTTTATTCCGTAGAACTTCATAAGTCTTGCTCTCAGGACAAGTATACCCACTAGGTTTTTCTTTTTTAAAAGTATCTTATCTCTTTTGAGCTCTTTGATCTTTTAATATATATTTTTAGAGTCATCCCATCAAATGCTAATCAAACCCTTATCAAGATTTCTATTAGAGGGATGCCTGGGTGGCTTAGTCGGTTAAGCATCTGCCTTCAGCTCAGGTCATGATGCCAGGGTCCTGGGGTCGAGTCCGGCATTGGGCTCATTGCTCCAAAGGGATTCTGCTTCTTCCTCTCCCTCTGCCTGCTGTTCCATCTGCTTGTGCTCTCTCTCTCTCTCTCAGAAATAAATAAATAAAATCTTTTAAAAAAAGTATTTCTATTACAATTGCATTACCTTTATGGAGAGAATTGGTAAAGAACTGACATTGTTATGAACTTGGTTGTTTTTCTCCATGAACATAGAATGTCTCCATTAATTTTAAATTCTGCATATTTGTTTTCTTCAAATATTTTAATAAAATATTATGCTCTTCCCCAGATGGTTTCCCTGATCTTATGATTGATTTATCCTAGGTTCCTTTTATTTTTTTGTTGCTATTATGAATCATTTTTTGTGAAGTTTATGTTTTCAAATTTTTTTCTTTGATGTAGCAAATTATTTTTGTAGATTTATTATGTATCTAGGAAATTTAATACATACATAAATACCTATATCACTAATTTATATTTCATTTAAAAATTTCTAACATTAATTGTGCATTCTTTTTCTCTTTTTCTTTGAAAAAAATCTTTCAGACTTGACTCCTGAGTCTCCCTAAAAAGCCAGCTTTGACTTTGTTAATCCTCTCTGTTTAACTTTCTCTATTTCACTAATTTCACACTTATTTGTTATTATTATCTCTTTTCTACCATTTTGGGTCTATTTTATTTCTTCTATAATTTCTTGACTTGGATTTTTAAGTCACTCCTTTTTAAATATCCTTCATTTCTAATATTTGCATTTATGCACATGTATTTTTCTAAGTATTACTACATCTAATATGTGTTAAAAACAAGATTCAGCTGAGTAAATTTGAAGATGTAATTGGCTTTATTAAGTGATTCATGCATCTGGAAGCATCCCATCTAGCAAGTAGAGGGGACCTCTGACAAGTTGTACAAAATAGAAATTTTGGATAGGAAGGAGGATGGGGCAAGGGGTTATTAGCAAAGGGAAAGCAAAGGATTATTTTAGGCAAGGTCACTTTCCCTTATCAGAGGGAAAGGAAGGGCTGGAGGTCTCATCACACAAAGTGCCCCATCTTCCTCTGAGGATATAGAGGGCCCAAGTAAAGGATTACTGGATTCATACGGACCAGAAAAATCAAGACTCTTTGGCTTAAAATTCCCCTCCAGGAGACATTGAAACTGCAATTAAGTCTTGACTTGCTGTCCTGGGGGCAAATGACTCAGTCTTGGCACTGTGGTTTTCTTTTTAACATAATGCAATAGTTCACTATTATTTAATCATTAGTATATTTACATAAGGATATTTTGTTTGTGAATAGTTTAAGAGAATATGCCTTTCTTCCAGTTATATCCATTTCATAAGCTTGTTAATTATGTTCAGATCTTTATGAATTTTTGTCTGCAGCATCTGCTCATTATTGAGAGATGGGATGATACAGTTTCCCCCCTAAAGAATTTTTCAGTTTTTTTCTTACAGTTCTAATAATTTTTGCCTACAAATATTTGTAGGCATTTGTAATATGATGACTACAATCTAGTTTGCAATTGTTATACTTCTTAGTGAAGTTGAACCTTTTATCATCATATGATAGCCCTTTTAATACCCATTTTACTTTTTTGCCCTAAAGTCTATTTCCTTACAGTCCAGTCAGTCCAGTTTTCTTTCGTTAATATTCGCTTGGCTTATCATTATCCCTTTACTATCAACCTTTTTCATCCTTTAGTTTTAGGTGGACCTTTACATATTCAATCTAACAATCTCCCTCTCGTAACTGACAGGTGTAGTCCATTCATATTTACGGAGATCATTGATAGTTTTGGATTTGTTTCTACTGTCATTGCAATTAGCCCAAGTTTTTTTCCCTATTCTCTTTTATCTTTCCTGATACTTTTAAAAATCATTTTTTAATGTTACTATCTTTATTCACTTAGAAGTCATATGTTCCAGCTTTCTCCTGGGCTACTGCTCCTTTAGCCTTAGAAGTTTTACCTTCTCTATTTGTGGCCTGTACAGATTTATCTTACTTTAAAAAAAAATACATATATGTGTGAACTCAGCTATACACCTGAACTTTAAAATTTTTATTTTACAGACAGTATTTGGATTTTTGTTTTTTTGGTTTTTTTTATTAGGTAGGCTTTTATTCCATGCCAGTCCATTCTCGTTAGCAGAAAATCTTTACCTTGTATTCCCTTTCCTCTTAATGTCTCCTTCAAACTGATCAATTGAGTAATGAGGAAGGTAACTTCCACCTCCCGATAATGGAAACTTTTAATGATTATTAAAGAGAGAAGGGAGAAAGTCACTTTTTCCTGTTTTCTGACTGTCCATGTGGATACCAATAATCAAAGTTTATGTGGAGGAGTAGTTCTCGAAAACACATTCTGCCCAACTCCTGTCAAAAATGTTGGTCACAATACCTTCTTATAGACCCTAATTATCTAAAGGTAATGAAAGAATGTCCTAGGGGTACCTGGGTGGCTCCATTAGTTAAATATCCAATTATTGGGGCTCCTGGGGGGGGCTTAGTTGGTTAAACATCTGCCTTGGGCTCAGGTCATGATGCTGGGGTCCTGGAATGGAGTCCCTCATCAGGCTCCCTCTCAGCCCGTAGACTTCCCTTCTCTGTGTCCCTCTGCTCCTCTCCCTGCTCATGCTCCCTCTCCCTCTCTCTCTCTCTCAAATAAATAAATAAAATCTTTTAAAAATAAATAAATAAATATGTGACTCTTGAACTCAGCTAAGGTCATGAGTTCAAGTCCCTCATTGGGCCCCATGCTGGGTGTGGAGCCTACTTAAAAAGAAAATCAAAAATAAATTTTAAAAAAATGTCCTCTGTGACTTCTAAAAATTGTTCATCTCTCAATTATGTTGAGGAAAAAAAGACAGAATGATTGTATGTACTTTTTCTGAAAAATCATTTTTAGAAACTGTTCATAGATTCTAGGGCATAGAAAGATGATATTTAATCCACTTTGCAGCCTCCTACCATATGTCAGCCTCCCTAACTGTCTTTCTGACAGTTTGAAATCTATGTTTGAAGGGTTGATGGTGGCAGAGACAGTTAGCTGACTGCCAAAACTTCATACTCCCCTTCCATAGTATAGAGTAAGTTCTTGGAAGTGGCTGAGCAATAGGGAGCTATATTCCCAAGTCCCCCATCCTTAGTAGGTAGGTCAGACATTGGATCTATTTCTTGCCAATAGAATATGAGTGAAAGTGATAGATATCCATTTCTGGGCTGAGGTAGTTAAGTATCAAATGTGTGAGTTTCTTCACTCTTTCTGACTTCTAGATGCTTGATGGTGCCAGGGTTATCTTGAAATTATGAAATGGTAAGATCACAAGGGGGAACTCTGAATCATTGCTTTGAGGAGAGCCATCTAACTCACTCTGTGATAGGAACAAGGAACAAACATTTTTTTAAATATTAATCCACTGAGATTTGGAAGCTGTCTATGACAGCAGTTGCCTAACCTAGCTTGTACAGTGACAATTATTTTTTTTTTCCAAAAGAACCTAATACCTTAAGCCTCCAAAATTAATTGCCATTGCTAGTTGCTTTTGGGTAAATACCACACATGGTAGGTGCAATAGCATGGAAATGTGTTTTCAGTGAAATATTTCCTATTTTTTAGCTTTTGGGTTTTTTTTTTTTTAATGAAATTGCTTCAAGTAAAACATATATATATATATATATATATATATATATATATATGTTTGTTTGGAGTTAGAAATATTTTTTAGTATATTTAGATATTGAAGAAAGTAAATTTGTCATTTGCATTAAATTTGCTCTGAGTTATTAATAGGGTAAATTAAATCATTGTTCACCATGGTGGTAAGTAGGGCCAATTTCATTATTTTAAGTGGTACTTAAAATGCTTCTAAGTCGTCAATCATTTATTATCCAAGACAGCAGATAAAAATATGCTAGTTTTTCTTTCTTCCTGCGAATATGTATAAAAGTAAGAGACTGCTGTGTGTAAGAAATCAGCTTTAAAATATCTAGTCCAGTAACTGTAATTTTACTTTTTTAGAGCTAGATAAAAATTAACTTCATCTTTAAATAAATTCATGAAAATTTACTCAGCTAATAATATTCTAATTATTTTAAAGTTAGAATTGTATGTGAGTGCAAAAAAAAAAAAAGAAAAGATGAAAAAAGTGATTTAGTCTATGAAGCTTCTAGTGCAAACCTCCCTCTGGGCTCACCCGATATTCTAAAAAGGAATGTGTGAGCTTTTCTGCAGCCCTACACTAAGCAAGGGCACAACCTGCACCACATATTCCTCAAAATAAAACTGTTTAGCTCTCCAACAAGGTCATGATTAGAAGCTGTATTTTCCTATCAGATTTCAGTTCTATTTTACAATATCAGGATACAATACCCATAGTGCTTACTTCCATGGTACATTGTAGGTAAACCTGCAAGGATGGGTTTTGTGCCTGTTGCTTAGACATCTTGCTTTTATTTTTATTTTTGTAAAGATTTATTCATTTATTTTCGAGAGAGAGACTGCTAGAGGGAGCACAAGCAGGAAGGGGAGTAGGAGAGGGAGAGAATCTCAGGCAGACTCCATGTTGAGCCTGAGCCCAGTACCGGGGCTCAGTCTCACCACCCTGGGATCACCGCCTAAGCCAGAACCAAGACAAGAGTTGGACACTTAAAGGACTGCACCACCCAGGCTCCCCAAATCCTGCTTTTATAGCAAGTGAGGATAGAATTAATTTACCTTATTAATACACCAGATTATCAACCCCATCTATGTGATGATGTCTGCGTTAATAAGGTGTTATAATGGAAAGCCTAGCATTTTCCAGATGGGACATGTACGTCCTTAGAAACATATAAGATCGTAAGATTTTGTTGTGATAAAATGAGTATATTACAGCATAAATTAAATACTTACTACCATTTATTGGGCAGCTTGATATGTCAGGAGTTGTGATAAGTGATTTATAAGCATAAACTCATTTGCATCCTGCACGTTGAATTCCTATTTTATGTAAATAAGTCAAGTCTCTAAAAGGGTAAGTTAATTTCTGAAGGTAACAAGATTAGTTAACAGCAAACTAAACTTTGAACATTGCTTTCAAAGCTAGTGCATTTCCCACAAAAACACACTGCAGGCTTTGCCAACTATTGGATACATTTCTATTACGAATTGCATATTTTATATTTTATTTACACAGAACTTAAGTATTTTTTGGACTGATGTACTGATACTATCCCATATTGATGGAAAAGGGGAATACTATAATCATTATTAATTATTGTTCCAGGAGCTGGTGAATGTAGTTTTCTGGGGCATTATATATTAAACTCCTGCAAGACAAAATTATAAATCTGCCTCCCAGTAGAAAGAATCCCAAGCAGGGCGTCCCATCTGGTATGGCATCTCTGACACTGGCCATTGCCAACAAATGTCAGTCCCCTTCTCTGCTCACAGTACCAATGGTGGAGATTCCTTACTTTTAGAGATAGAATTGTCACTACCTGAGCCCCTAGGGATGAATCCTTAGTACTGTAAGCCAATTCTAGTAACTTCTTTCTTTTTGGGAGGTGGTTAGACTCAGTCAAGTTATCTGCATGCAGCTTCTAGAACGCCTTTGCTTTCCTAAAGTTGTGTGATTTTTGAGATGCTGCAGTCATAGGGTAGGTATGAGAATGGACAGCATCTAAGGAAGGATGCACAGAAGGTGGAAAGAACAGCTTCAGTCTGCTTGGTAAAATTGTGTCATCTTTCTCAGCTCCAGTGTTCAGATCAGTAGGTCAAAAATGATAATATCTAATTATCCTAAATGGACAGATACCACACACAGAGCTGTTTAAAAGATTAAATTAGAGAATAATCCACTAATGTGTTTAGACCCAAAGAACTTCAAAATGCACATTTTACAGGCTTAATTTTCATTATTATTTTAATATTTCTCCAACAAAAAGCCCAGTAAAATAAAGTGAGATTTTTCCTGTGCCCATTTTAACATATTAGGATTAAAAGCGACATTTTGAATTCATTCTTCTAGCTTGGGGCTTTCCAAGTATGTCTCTCTAGGGCCTCAATAAATAAAATGGATGCTGGTCTCACACATAACAGCTCCTTTCTGCCTGCTGACTTTCAAGCCAACGCAAATGTCACTTGTCCCCTCCCCCCCATACCTACCCTCTACCCAGGGAGGCCAGACTAGCATTAGAAATGAGGAGGGTAACTGGATAATGAGGAACAAAGAAGAGAGGGGATTTCTAAGACATTTGGGTATAGAAATTGGGGTAAAGGAACTCTTTACCATATTTTTAACATCCAGATAACTCTTTAAATCCAATTTTAAATAATATCATTAATCCTGTGGCTTAGTCCAGAAGGGGCACAGAAGATCACTAGGATAATGGGCTTTATTCCAGCTTTTAGACACAGACGGCTTCTAACAAACCCAACACCATGGAGAAAGCATTCTGATGTTCTTTTTTCCATAAAGAAAAACTGAAGACACAATCACATGCTTATAATCCTTGAAGTGCTTTAAAAATAAAGATGCTGTGAAATATAAATTTTCATTTCTAACTTCTCAGTATTCAGAGAGAAGGGTTTGATTTCAGGCCCCCGAAAAAAATGTTCACTTGCCAAATGTAAAATGAGCCTTCTCCCAGGTATAGAAATCACTGCAGTTCTTTCTGGGATACTATCTCGATTATGAAGTACTTGGTCATTTCTGTCATTCTGCAGACTTCCCAGAAGTTAGAGGGACAGCTGCTAACCATGCAAAAAAGATTGTCCATTTTCAAGGAAAAGGCATATTTTATAAATTTAATTTTCTCTAACTGAAAACATAATCCACCTACAAATGGAATATGATGATTTAATTACCATCTAACTATACCTTGGCCACTAATGGATATAATGTTCCTTAACCAGTGTCAAATTCAGAAAATGCTGCTGCCAGATTAAACCTCTCTAAAGGAGAATAAGAAAATATATGTATCTAATTCATTTATATCAGGAGAAATGACCTAGGGCAGTAATGTTATTTTCTATTAAGGTAATCTGGAAAGTGGATGGAAACCAGTTAGACAGTAATTTAATATAAGCACAACACAGAACTCAGAAATGAACAAACTTATTCCTTTACTGAAGAATGGTTAAATGTTACCTTTAAGCTTGTACTTGATCTGAGAAAATTATTTTCAAAGCCCAGAACATAATCATTTTATGAATACTACTTCAAAGGTTATTGAGAAAGTGTTCCAAGACAAATATAAAGGACATAGTTTCTCTTTAACAATTATAAAAGTCATTAGAAAAAAAAAGTCATTAGAAAGCCATCACCTTGACATTCATATTTACAGTAAAATTTTTTAAAAAAATTAAACTTAAGAAGTTTTTACTAAGAATCAAATATCTGTGCAGCGTAGAGAGTAACACATTTGATCTGAGCTATCCCAGAGCCCCAAGTGACTTCCTGCGGCTCAGCACCTGCACTGTGACTCTGTCTCTCTGTAATCGTGAAATCAGAGTGAGACTTGGCAAAATAAGGAGCCTCCAGGACCCTGCTCCAAGGATTATGGCCAAGATTTATTCCAATTCGTTATTGTCTTAGCTAAACCTGCTGCTAAATATTCTGAGTATCTCTCCTTTATCTAGGTATGTGATTGGGTAGATAATAGATGATAAATACATACATAGAGACATGGAGACATACATAGAGACACAGAGACATACATAGAGACATAGAGACATGGACAAATAATGCTGAAATCCTAGTAGTGATAGAAAACGAAAATTATTTGGAAACAGTTTGTTTTAAAATGACCAAGACTCTGGTATTGTTTACTCTCAGGTTGGTTTAACAAGATTATAGCTACCTCCAATACACTTGTGTATATATATATACACACTGTATATACACAGATATTTATATATATATATATATATATATATATATATATATATATATATATATATATCTGCACCTATCCCAATCCTAAGCATTCTGCATCCCTGACTTCTAACACAATAGCTTTCATATCACCTCCTGTGTCTTGATCTATGACCCGTGAGAACTTTCAGAAGTTCTACAAATTGATAGAGGCCTTTACAGATTGGGAGGTATGAGTGGGTTGTGTCGCTTTCCCTCACATTGTCTGGAAATAACCATTAGGATCAACTGAAGGTAGAATTAGAAGACACTTTTCCTTGCACTGTTTCACAAAACTGATACCTCATATCTCAGCTTTAGCTTTAATATAAATGTAGAGATTTTGCTGAAACGAATAAAGAGATCATTTGATTGTGAGATACAAATTGAGACCTGTAGTAAGTCAGTGCTTCGGAAAAAGCTTTGCATAAAAAAAAACAAAATAAAAGAGAAAGGACTGTTAAGGGCTTTTCAGAAGCTTCTGAGAGAATATTTGTAGAAAGAAACCAATTTTTATGCAGAGAATATTTTCTCATAATGAAGACAATTAAGCTAATTGAATAAGCATAAAAGGAGATCAAGGAAAAAATGTCCATAGGTTCGATGCAGTCCTGCCTGGTAACAGAGGATGAATGAACGGTGAAGTTATGAGTTCTTCAGGCTCTAAGATTTTAAGATGTGTTTAATGGTTATGCTGATTTACAAGGTCACAGTAGCCATTATTAGAAAACAGAAACTCTCCCCTCCCTTATCCACAGGCATGTTCCAAGACCCCCAGCAGATGCTTGAAAGCACAGATACTACTGAACCATATATATATACTGTGTTTTATCCTATACATGCATACCTATGATACAGTTTAATTTATGACTAGACACAGTAAGAGATTAGCAACCAAAATTAATAATAAAATAGAACAATTATAGTAACATACAGCTGTAAAGGTTATATGAAGGTGCTCTGTCTTTCCAAATAGCCTATTGTACTGTACTCACTCTTCTTCTTGTGATGAAGTGAGATGACAAAATGCCTACATAGCGAGATGAAGTGAGGTGAATGGGTAGGTACTGAAATGTAGTGTTAGGCTCCTGTTGACCTCCTGACAAGCCCTCAGAAGGAGGGTCACCTGCTTCTGGACTGAGCTTGACTGTGGTTAACTGAAACCTCAGAGACCAGAAAGTGAAACCATGAATAAGCAGGCACTACAAGCATACTTGTCTTATTGTACTTTGCTTTATTGCGTTTACAAGTGATTTTTTTTTTTTTTTTTTTTTTTGGTGAATTGAAGTTTGGTGGCAACCCTTTGTCAAGCGAGTCTATACAGCATTAGCTCACTTCGTGTCTGCGTCATACTTTGGTAATTCTCAAAATATTGCAAGTTGTTTCATTATTATATTTGTTATTTGATCTGTGGTCAGTGATTACAACTCGCTGAAAGCTTAGATGATGGTCGGCTGTTTTTAGCAGTATTGCATTTTTAAATTAAGGTATGTACATTTTTTAGACATAACGCTATTGCACACGTAATGGGCTAAAGTATAGTGTAAACATAATTTTTATATGCACTGGGGAACCCAGAAAATGACTTTATCAAGATACTGATGTTATTGCAGTGGTTTGGAATCAAATCTGCCTTATCTCCAAGATATGCCTGTACTATAGAGTGATATTTCATTTATTCCATTAGATTTTATTGACTAGAGTATTCTATAAAATAGAGAAAGAAGTAAAGTTTAATTGTACATTTTACTTAACAAATATTTTTGGGGGATGCCTGGGTGTCACAGTCACTTAAACGCTGGACACTCAGTTTTGGCTCCAGTCCTGATCTCAGGGTCCCAAGATCGAGCCCCACGACAGGCTCTGTGCTCAGCCTGGAGTCTGCTTGAGAGTCTCTCTCTCCCTCTTCCTCTGTCCTTTCCCCTGTGCACATGCTCTCTCTCCTAAATAAATAAATAAATATTTATTTTTAGAAAAGAAAGTATTTTTTTCCGTGCTGACTCATTGCAAAGCCCTGTTCAGGATGCGAAGATACATCAGTAAATAAAACAAAGTCTCCTTTCTTATGGAGTTTATATTCTGTAGGGTGAGATAACTAGTAAACAAAGAAACGCATAAATAAACGCTATGAGGAACAAATAAAGGGTGAGAAGGGTATGATGAAGGGTGTATTTGCGATTTCCATCGGTGGTCAAGGAGGATCCCACACTCTAGTTGACATCTGGACTGAGAACTAAATGCAGAGAAATCCGCCCAGGGGAGGGGTATGCCAGGACCATAGTCAGAAGGTCAAGTTTTGGAGGCAGCAGTGCCGTTGACACCTGTGAGGAAAGACCAGAAGGCCAGTGTGCCCAGAGAGTGCCGGGAGCAAGTGTGGAAGTGGAAGAGAAGGGTAAGGGTTAAGTAAGGTCAGAGAGCTGGGGTGAGCGGCCAGGCTATTGTAAGCTATCTAAAAGATATTTATTTTATCCTAAATGAGGTTGGAAGTTATTAGAGGATTTTTCAAGATCACTTATTAGAGTAGAAGGATATTGGAGGGCCCGAGAATCACATGATCTGACTCATCTTTTAAAGGGTGGGCCAGATGGCTCTGTGGAGAATAGCCTACAGGGCAGAGTATAGGAAAGGGGAAACCAGTTAGGAAGGTTAGCTGATGCTCAGCCGTGCTAGGGACGTCCCGAGTGGTGAGAAGCTGGATTATGGATATCTACTTAAAAGAAATTGACAGGACTGGGTGAAGAATGTGTGTCAAAATAAATGAGAACCAGGAAACTGGAAAATGCAACTCTCAGATAAATCAACCGAAATTATCTGGTTTATAATACAGAAACGAGAGGGCTGAGTTTATGTGCACTTTTGGTGAAAATACTATGCATGAATAACCATAATATAAGAAATGGCTAACAGGTAACACTGTCCTGAGTGAAATAAAGTAAGTCCCAAAACAGTGAGCTACTCCCGCCACTAAAATTTTCAGGGCGGAGAGCACGTGTATCCATCTACGGTGTTATTCCAGAAGGCTCCAGTGTCATCAGGTGAGAGATTATACTGCTTGGGTTTAAGCCTTTTTATGATTTTCATCCCAACGGGGCGGCGGGGTGGGGGGGGGAATTAGGAGGAATGGATATACAGTGGAAAAACTTCAAAGAAATGAAAGATACATTTTATTTTCCTGTAATCTTTGTTTCAAAATATCCTTCATGCCATAAACTTCAGGGAAATATATGTTGCTTCTTGCACTGGTGCATGAATACACCCACAGCAGATTGTACACACAAAACCTCGGTCAACAAATAGAGAAAGGTTTCATTGTCTGCGGTAGCATTCCCTGATTGGAAACTGTCCCCCGGGGAATTCATTACTGAAGATAAGTCCCACCCCCTTGAAACTGCTGCCACCCTCATCCCTTGAAATTGTGGCCACCTCACTCATGATTATCAGACAAGACATCGCCGGTGAATCCATTTGTCCTACTGAGTTTTAGTCCAACACAGGTGATTAACCAGGTAAAATTCTTATTCCTTTTTTATTTACTATCATATATAGCAATGTATATATGCATTATCATGTGAGAGGTTTGTATAGCAACACGTTTCTGCAAATGTAGTTGTAATACTTTACTCATGAAGGGACGTCCTGTGAGTAGAGAAAAATACCTCTGGGTATAAATATACATAAAAAACCCTTGATGATTACAGTCACTTCTTGTATTGATTGAAGTTGCATTCATCTAAAAATGTGTAACGTTTTCTCATGGAAGTATGACTTTTGGACAATAATTGATAGTTAACAGTGCTCTGTTATATAACTGGAAATATGATTGCTGCTGCATAGTTCAAAGTGAAATTATCTGTTCAGTTTAAAGCAGATGATGTGGGATTTGCATTTTCATGTTTGTTTCCGTCTCCATCATTTTATTGAGTAATTTCAGTACCTATATGATAAAGTTATCATTGCATTTTGAAGTAGTCTTTATGTATGTTTATAGTTATTTTGATGAGAAAAAATAAATTTATTAATTTTTTATCATAAACTTTTTCATAGTATTGGATCAAAATCTATCAAATAAATCATTTGCGTCACCTGACAATTAACCAATGTGCCAAATAGATCCAAGCATTCTCAGAGAAATATGTTAGCAAGGTTATATTGTCTAAAGGCATACCTTTTTCAAAATGCAGAGCTGCTTAAGCACCACTGTTACAAATGAAATGATTGGTTGCCTTGAGGTTGAGAGCTAATTGAATGAACAGACAGCGTGTTTTTCCTGACAGCAACCTATAATGGTAATGGATAAGCTAATTCTTTCTTCCCTAAAGTAATTGCATAGTCATCCTTAATTTAAAATCACTTGCATTTACTCAGTTGTTTTCAGACAGGGCAAAGGTCCTGAACAGTTGTACTGGAGAGATTTAAATTGTCAATATGATGTAGACTATAGGATCTTTCAGTGTAAGTAATTAAAATTTACTGTGCATCTTTGTTTTTAATGTTATGTTGAATAATTAGCAAGAAAGCTAATATTACTACAAATTGACCTTATAAAACCCTAATTATGATCTTGTTAGTTCCTCTGGCTGATTCAATTGCTTTTCTGTTTCCGCATCATGTAGGAAATTCTGAATAAAATATTAAAGAAAAAAATCAGTGATTCTCATCAATCCAACTCTACCTAGATTGTGAATTATATTTATTATTTTTTAAACAATAAATGCTAAGACTCATACACTAATACTAATGAGTGATATTAGAAACATTACATAGAAATGTGAGACAGTAAAAGTCAGCACCCTAATGCCTAGATGAGAAAACCAAGCCCATACTTCCATTACTGTCTTCATGTGTGGGAGTAAATGATTACAAGTTAAGTATATCTCTGTATGTTTTTAGTGTTTCATATTATAGACAATGTACAGAGCAAGATTTTTTGGATTTTATTAAACAAAACTATTTATTCTTTGAACTGTTTTATTTATTCATCATCTTAAATTTAGCTTTCTTAAAATTTAGCATGTTTAGTTTATATTAAAAGCTATACTATCTAAAGTAATGCCACCTAAAAACCTTGATTATCTTTATTTCTAGGGTCTTAAAGTAAGTCTTCAACCTACCTAGAAAAAAGACCTGTGCCTTAAAATCCAATTACATTATAATATTGTATGGTGACAGATGGTAACTATACTTACCCCAGTAAGCAGAACTTAATGTATAGAATTGTCAAATCATTATGTTGTACACCTGAAATTAAAATAACATGGCATGTCAGCCATACTTCAATTTAAAGATCCAGTTATATTATCACTACAGGTGGAAATGGCTTGATGACAGAAAATTATATCTGCTGCAGATACTTTTATCAAAACAAATTTTTTAAAGATTTTTTATTTATTTATTTGACAGATGGACAGATCACAAGTAGGCAGAGAGGCAGGCAGAGAGGGGTGGGGAAGTAGGCTCCCCACCGAGCAGAGCCTGATGCGGGGCTCAATCCCAGGACCCTGGGATCATGACCTGAACCGAAGGCAGCGGCTTTAACCCACTGAGCCACCCCGCACCCCCCATGGATTTTGGTTTTTTTTGTTTTTTTTTTTTTAAGAAAAACAGTTCAGTACTGTATTTTCCTTGTGGTTTTCTTAATAACATTTTCTGTTCTCTAGCTTACTTATTGTAAGAATACAGTGTGTAATATATACAACGTTATGAAATATGTGTTAAGCTACTGTTTATGTTACTGGTAAGGTTTCTGGTCAATAGTTAGCTATTAGTTTTGGGGGAGTCAAAAGTTATACAGGGGGCACCTGGGTGGCTCAGTCAGTAAGCGTCTGCCTTCAGCTCAGATCATGACCCCATGGTCCTGAAATTAATCCCTGCATGGTGGGGAGAGGTTCTTGCTCCACAGGAAGCCTGCTTCTCCCTCTCCTACTCCCCGTGCTTGTGTTCCCTCTCTTGCTGTGTCTCTCTCTGTCAAATAAATAAATAAAATTTTTAAAAAAAAATTTATACATGGATTTTCAACCATAAAACAGGTGGGCACCCTTGGCCCCCAAGTTGTTCAGGGTCAACTGTACTATAACAGCATGATCAAATTTTTTAAAATATGCAACCTTAGTTATCACCAAATTAATAGTAAATGTATAACTATCCTGTAGTCTCCTAAATGTTATTTTTTTACACTTGTTTAAATCAGGATCTAAATAAAGCTTACATATGGCAATTCACTGCTTTTTAAAACTTTTTATTATGTTACATTTGTCACCATGCAGTACTTCATTTGTTTTTGATGCAGTGTTCCATGATTCATTATTTGCGTGTAACACCCAGTGCTCATTACAATACGTGCCCTCCTTAATACCCATCACTAGGCTCACCCATTCCCCTACCCCGCTGCCCTCTGAAACCCTCAGTTTGTTTCTCAGAGTCCATAGTCTCTCATCATTCATCTCCCCATCTGATATCCCCCCTTCAGTTTTCCCTTCCTTCCCTTAATGTCCTCTGTGCTATTCCTCATGTTCCACATACGAGTGAAACCATATGATAATGGACTTTCTCTGCTTGACTTATTTCACTCAGCATAATCCCCTCCAGTTCCACCCATGTTGATGCAAATGCAAATCCTTTCTAATGGCTGAGTAATATTCCATTGTATATGTGGACCCCATCTTCTTTATCCATTCATCTGTTGAAGGGCATCTCGGCTCCTTCCACAGTTTGGCTGTTGTGGACATGGCTTCATCTACAAATTCTCATGTCTCTTTTTTCCTTTACACTTTGTTGAAAAATCTCTGGATTTTTGTCTTATAGGATTTCCATCTGGGCTTCCTGACCTTTGTGGTGTGACTTTACATCTTTACTTACATGTTTAATATTGTGATATTTACATGTTTACTATGGTGTGACTTCACATGTTTAGAAGTACATGTTTCCATGTACTCTACCTTCCACCTTATAAGTTGGTGTTCGAGTCTAGAGAACTGCTCAGATTCAGGTTCTAGATTTTGACCAAGAAATTCTTCCAAGTTAACTTTGTGGTCCTCTATCAGGAGACACTTAGTGTGTGGTTGTTTCCTCCTTTTTTGCAATACCAGCAGCCATTAGTGTTCATTGTTGTATACTTTGTTTTGAAATGTAAAAACATAGAGCTAATTCTGAAAAACTGTGAGTACATTGAAGATATTTAAGGGAAAACAACCCAAAATGAAGTATGAATATCACTTCTGGGTTACTTGGCTGGCAAAATCACCAAAGCAGGTTGTTCTCCCCCCACCCTGTGTGAACTGCGGTGTCTAGAACTTGAAATTGTATAAAGTAAAAATTAAATGTCTCAGATTTCTTAGAGAATGCACACCCAATTCCTTTCTCTGTTCCCTTTTCTCTGTTTTGTTTGTTTGTTTGTTTGGTTTTTTGTTCTGTTACTCTAGCTCTTCAGGGGACACTTAAGCAAGTTTTTCAAGTTGTCATCTCATATACCAGCTTTATTGTCACCCTGATGATTCTAACTAGTACTTCCCTATGAATATTAACTTGGTTACAACAATAATGTTTCAAGGAATCCAAAAGAGGACTCATAGCCTGGAAAGTAACACTTGCCCTGCTTATAGTGACCTGAGATATATCATATGCTAAATATGCTAAAATGTCAACTTTTTTATGATTTGTTTGAGAGAGAGAGAAAGAGAGAGAGAGAGAGAGTGTGTGTGTGTGTATGTGTGTATGTGTGTGTGTGTGTGTGTGTGTGTGTCCAGAGTGGGGGGAGGGACAGAGGGGGAGAGAGGGGAAGCAGACTCCCTGCTGAGCAGCAAGCCCCATGTGCATGGGATCCCATCTTAGGACCCTGACATCATGACTTGAGCTGAAGCCAAGGGTTAGACACTCAACCAGCTGAGCCACCCAAGTGCCCCAGTGCCAACTTTTTTTTTTTTTTTAAGTTATATTACAGGATCAAATGGACAGAATATTTTGTGGTAATTTTCTCAGGTAGGAACTTATGTCTTAAAATGTAAGATAGCATTTGCTTATTGGAAGATTGGAATTAGAGCTCAAGAGCTAGTCAGAAACCTGCTTCCTCAAACTAAAACATGTGTAGCCAGACCTAGAGCAAGGCCAACTTACTGGTGGAAGGTTAGGCATTATATTGGAACTGCTTGAAGCTGTCACCAAGGATAACAATAAATAACACTTGAAAGGGCATCCTTCAGGTGGGATTTGTGTGACTTTATCTTAAGAGATTGTATGAACGTGCAGTGCCATTTTTAAAAGTGTATAATACCTGAAATAAATAAATATTTGTCATGAAGTACTGAACAGGCAAAAAATGAAATACAACTTAAATTGGGAAAGTATCCACGATGATTTTATAAAATGGGTATTGTATATAAAATCAGTATATTCCATTTAGAGTATGAATTTACACTGCAAATAGGCAAATACATACAAATAAAGGCCCTGATCAGTTGCTGCTTATAAATGTATGTATGTACACAATAAGAAAATGAAATAATGAAAGTGGCGACTTGGTGGCTCAGTTGGTTAAGC
Source organism: Enhydra lutris kenyoni (assembly GCF_002288905.1). Lineage (NCBI taxonomy): Eukaryota > Metazoa > Chordata > Mammalia > Carnivora > Mustelidae > Enhydra > Enhydra lutris. The sequence continues at coordinate 20,058,392 of NW_019154095.1, read as the reverse complement.
ATCTGCCTTGGGCTCAGGTTGTGATCCCAGTGTCCTGGGGTTGAGCCCCACATGGGACGCACTGCTCAGCAGGGAGTCTGATTCTCCTTCTCCCTCTGTCCCTCCCCTATGTTTGTGTGCACTCTCTCTCTCTCAAATAATTGAACAAAAATCTGTAAAAAAAAAAAAAAAAAAGTAATCTGTAAAAAAAAAAAAAAGTAATGAGAAAGAACTTCATTTTGGATGCTATCTATGACACTTTCCATTGTTTTATGCTAAAATGTGTTTCCTTTAAATAAAAAAGAACTCTTGTATTACCTAAGATTTTGAAAGGCATAAAAATAGAAGGAAATTTTTATTATGAATAAAGGGAATCATATTTTCATGTGATTATATAGTTTTATATTGTCACTTTTCCTTCATTTTATATCTGTACTTTATGATTTGAGTCAAGATGATTTGCTTGAAGGTTGTCTAGTAATTGTTGCAAAAATGCAATTGTCAAAAATGCAATGCTTGGTTATCCCATTATGGCTAATTTTCTGGGATTCCAAGAACATGAGTAACTAACTGTACAGGCAAACCTCATTTTATTGTGCTGTACTTCATTGTACTTTGGAGATATTATGTTTTTTGCAAATTGAGGGTTTGTGGCAATCCTGTGTGGGGCAAGTGTTTCAGAGCCATTTTCCAACAGCACTCACTCACTTTGTGTCCCTGTCACATCTTGGTAATTCTGCAACATTTCAAACTTTTAATTATTATTTTATTATGTGACCTGTGATCAGTAGTCTTTGATACAACTTCTGTAATTGTTTGAACCACCCCCACTTCAGATGGCAAACTTAATTGATAAATGTGTGTTCTAATTGCCCCCCAGACCAGCCGTACCACCATCTTTCTCCCTTTCCTCTGGCTTCCCTATTCCCTGAGAAACAACAATATTGAAATTAGGCCAACTAACAACCAACCATGACCTGTATGTAAGAGTCTCACATCTCTCCCTTTAAATCAAAAGCTAGCAATGATTGAACTTAGTTTGGAAGGCTTGTCAAAAGCAGAAATAGGTTGAAAGCTAAGCCCCTTGTGCCAAACAGTTAGCCAGGCTGTAAATGCAAAGGAAATATTCTTGGAGGAAATTAAAACTGTCACTCCAGTGAACAGATGGATGATAAGAAAGTGAAAATGTCCTCATGCTGATAGGAAGAAACTTGAATAGTCTGGATAGAGGATCCAACTAGCCATGTTTCCTTAAGTCAAAGCCAAATCCAGAGCAAGGCTATAACAATCTTTAGTTCTCTGCAAGCTGAAAGAGGGGAGGAAGCTGCAGAAGGAAATTTGAGGCTGGTAGAAATGGATTCATGAGGTTTAAGGGGAGAAGCCGTTACCATAACATAAAGTGCAGGGTAAGCAGCGAATGCTTCTGTAGAAGCTGTAGCAAGTTCTCCAGAAGACCTAGCTCAGATAACCCATGAAGATGGCTACACTAAACAACATTTTCAGTGTAGACAAAACAGTCTTATTTTGTTTAGAAGATGATGCCACCTAGTACTTTGATAGCTTAAAGAGGAGAAGCCAGTGCCTGGTTTCAAATCTTCCCAGGATAGGCTGACTCTCATGTTAGGGGCTAATGCAGTTGGTGACTTTAAGTTGAAGCCATTGCTCATTTATTCTTCTGAACATTCTAGAGCCCTTAAGAATTATGTTATCTGCTCTGCCTGTGCTCTATAAGTGGAACAACAAAGCCTGGATGACAGCACATCTGTTTACAGCATGGTTTATGGAATATTTAAGCCCGCTGTTGAGATGTATTGATAAGGGGGGAAAAAAACTACTTTCAAAATATTGCTGCTTATTGACAATGCACCTGGACAATGCACTCTGGTAGAACACAGTGAGATTCATGGTGTCTTCATGCCAGCTAACGCAACATCCATTCTGCAGCCCATGAATCAATGAGCAATTTTGACTTTCAAGTCTTGTTATTTAAGAAATGCGTCTTCTAAGACTATAGCTGCCATAGTGATTCCTCTGATGGATTTCAGAAAGGTAAATAAAAAATCTTCTAGAAAGGACTCACCTTTCTTGATGCCATTAAGGGCATTCATGACTTAAGGGAAAAGGTCAAAATATAAACAGGAGTTTGGATGAAGTTGATTTCAGTGCTCAAGGATGACTTTGAGGGGTTCAGACTTCAGTGGAAGAAGTAACTGCAGATGTGATAGAAGTAGCAAGAGAACTAGAATTAGAAGGGGACCCTGAAGTTGGGACTGAATTACTGCAAGCTCATGATCAAACTTGAATGGATGAGTGGTTGCTTCCTGTGCGTGAACAAAGAAAAGTGGTTTGTTTTTTCTTTTTTCTTTTTAAGTGGCTCCACACCCAGTGTGGAGCCCAGTGTGGGGCTTGAACTCAGGATCTTGAAATCAAGACCTGAGCTGACATCAAGAGCAAGACGCTTAACCGACTGAGCCACCCAGGTGCCCCAAAAGTGTTTTTTTGAGGGACGCCTAGGTGGTTCAGTCAGTTAAGCATCTGCCTTCAGCTCAGGTCATGATCTAACGGTCTTGGAATTGAGTCCCTCATCATGCTCCTTGCTCAGCGGGGAGCCTGCCTCTTCCTCTGCCTGCGCTCCCCCTGCTTGTGCTCTGGCGCGCGTGCTCTCTTTCTCTCTCTGACAAATAAATAAAATCTTTTTAAAAAGAGAGGGGGGTTGAGATGGAATCTACTCCTGGTGAAAAGACTGTGAAGATTGTTGAAATGACAAAGGGTCTAGAATATTCCATAAACTTAGATGATAAAGCAGCAACAGAGTTTGAAAGGATTGACTCCAGTTTTGAAGAAAGTTCTACTGTGGGTAAAATGTTGTTAAACAGCACCACATGCTTCAGAGAAATCATTTGTGAAAAGAAGAGTCAATCAATGGAAAAACTTCATTGCTGTCTTATTTTAAGAAACTGCCATAGCCACCCCCCGACCTTCTGCAAGAACTACCCTGATCAGTCAGTAGCCATCAATAACAAGGAAGGACCCTTCACCAGCAAAGATTGTGACTTACCTGAAGCTTACATGATGGGTAGCATTTTTTTAGGTAATAAAGTACTGTTAATTAAAATATGTACTTTTTTTAGATAGAATGTATAGCATATTTAATATACTACAATATAGTGCACACATAACTTTTATAGGCACTAAGAAACCAAAAAATTCTTTGACTCCCTTTATGGCAATATGTGCTTTATTGAAGGCTCTGAAACCGAACCTGCCATCTCTGAGGTATGCTGGTATACTTCTTGAGTGGAAATGTTGAGCCTCGTTGAGACATTTTAATTACTTCAGGTTTTAATTTCCCCTAAGAATTTCTTAATTTATTTCCTCTTACTTAAGGTTTCAATCAGCGAATTCTATTCAGTACATGCCGTAAGAGAGTTTGTAAATTAATTGTAAGGTTATCAGAGGAACAGGCACATCTCCTCACAGTACACTTACTTAAATACAAGTCCATAAAGAAATAATTGAGAATTACATGATTTGGAGCCCCTTACAGTCTGAATTTTTGGCACAACTCCCAACAGAAGAGAAGCATATATTTTTTTTATTACCTTCTAATGACAGGGCTTAAGGGTTCTTGAAATAGGGCCATCTGGGCCAGTGTCTCCAACTAATAAAACTGGGCAGTGCCTCTGGTTCAGGCGAGGCTTATTTGCAAATGGTGCACATCATGGGGGTGCTGAACATGATCAGAATGACTGGTAGGTCCATACCTCATACACACTGATACATACATAGTAAGTTCGAGATTTATTTTTCCTTTCTCAGCTACATATTGTACTTATTACATAAAGACATTTATAACGCTTTTCCTTTCTTCAGAATTGCACGAGCTATTCAAGGACCTTCACATGTCCCAATTTAGGATCAGATTGTCAAGGTCTACGAGAAAAGAGAGAGATTTTTATTGGAATAAATTTACATATAAATTGACTAGAATTAACATTGCAATATTGAGTCTTCTACTTCGTATACTTAGCATATGCATCCATTTATTTAGATCATTGTTAATGTCTCTCCATAGTGTTTTATAATTTTCTGGGTAAATTACTTCTACAACTTCTATAGTTTATTCCTAGATATTTATGTTCTTGGTCGATCTTTAGTTTCTGCCATCTTTATCAGTATTTGGCGATAAATTAATTTAAAAAGTTGAGATGTTCTCCATCTTTTTGGTATCTGGAGTATTTTGACTAATATAAAAATGTTAGTAAAAAAACCACCTGAGCCTAGCTTCTATTTTACTGATAAACAATTAACAAAAATTGCCCTATAGATCTTGATTTTATTGCATCTAACTCACTTTTAGTGATTTATTATTGTTCTAGGGTATTATTCTCTTTATCTGGATATATAAAATTATTGACATGAGATCAGCATAATTATTTGTATAATTCTTTATCTCTCCTGCTCTGGTGAATATATCTGTTTTATGACTTCAAATGTCATATTTTTCTTTTCTTTCTGTTTTGATCACACATGTCAAGGGAATTTTTATTATTAATATTTTATAGAGAAACATGCCTTTTCAATCCATATGCTTGTTTGTTTTCTAATTCACAATTTTTAAATGTCATCTGTATTAATTTATCTTGGCTACTTTTATTTTGCCTTGTTTTTGGTAATTAAGTTAAATGTTTAGTTTAACTTATTTTTAATTATATTTTAGTTACAGAAATAAAGTAACAATTTTCTCAGTGTAACTAAAACATGGATTATTTTTATATTTATATTGTATACAGAATTTCATATTTTCTTATCCAGAATAATTAGAATGTTAGTTTTGCAGCTATTCCCAGTGGCAAAAACATTATTTCCTAATTGTTTTTCAAAATTTCAGCACATTCATAGTGTGATGCAAAGCTGATATAATATATACAAATGTGTATTTTCATATTCAAATGTAAATTCATTAATGTTAGCTTATGAATTGAAGTAAAAGAATGATAACTCACTGGTATGTTTTATTTAGCCAAGAAAGTCTTTCTTCAAAGAACATAGGTGTTGAATATGTAAATAATAAAAGTGACCAAAGCAGAGCTACCGTGAGTGGGCTTAGCAGAGGTGAGGAGGGATGGGCTTGTCCAGTTCTCCCCTTGGCCTCCTCAGCAGAGAGCAGCACTTGAAAGGGTTATGATAAGCAGCATGCAGAAAACACTCTTATATTTGAAAAATCACATGAAGGGAAAAACAGTGAAGATTTAGTTGGATTTTGCTTTCTTTGTTATACTTCTCTGAAGGATCATAATTATTTTCATTTGACATTGTAATAATTCTAATTATACGTAAAAATCTGAACACTCAAGAAAGTTAGCTTCTCTGTAAAATGAGAAAATGGAAGCCTAGTGAGGTTTATTTAGACAAAGGCCAGACCACTGCTGATGGCAGAGTAAAATGAGTAGTCAGGCTCTTGATGCCTCTTTTCTTTTTCTATATAAACATTGTTAATTCCTGATAATTTATTCAAGTCTGCATTCCACACAAAGGTAGCAAAATTTAGTTGTCTTGTGGCTTTCTTATTCTATGTATGATGTAATTTCAAGTCTTGCATGTAGCAATTCAAATTAAAATAGGTCAGAATGTGTCTATAAGTGTTATTTTTTTTTTCTCAGTCTGTCTGTATAGTTATGAAGTGTATTTTGAGTAAGGACTTCCAAGGGAGCAAGATGTTGATTTTGAATAAAAATATCTTCCTCAAATATATATACCTCAAATATCATAATATAATTTCTCATGGCCTAGTCAATATCTCTCATGTTTATGCATAATGCAATTCCATTCAAGCTTTTATCCTCCATCACACACACACACACACACACACACACAACACACACACACACACACACACACACACACACGCGGTGATCTTTATCCTATTGTAGATATGTAAAATAAGAGTTCCTTATTTTAACTAAAAATAATGAAATATTTAAATTTATCAATATGCTGAAAAGTGTGGCCCAAAAAATAGGATGATGTTTTAGGAAAATTGTTGTAGTCTTAACATGGCATTAAAACTCATTCAAGTGGCCACAGTTAGCAATCTTAACAAACACTGTATGATTAATTCTCATAAGTAATGGGAGAAGCAAAGCAGATGGCCCAGTCACTTTTTATGTCATTCCTCTAGTTTGAAAATTGTCCAATGTCAGCTATAATAAAAACTTGAGATAAAGCTGGAAATACATCCATCTTTCATCTGATATTTCTTTCCAAATTAAGTGTGGGTAATTTGTTTCATCAAGTTCAAAAATAATGTCAATAAATTTGGTAAGAATTTTGGCTCCAATAATGCAAGTATAACAGTATTAAATATATGGCCAATAAAAGTCCAAGGGGGCATATAATATGGAAAATCTAAGTTTTCCTTGTCCTTGCTGGACTTCTTGTGAGGAACAAGATAGACCACTCTTCTCATCTGTCTTTCAAACAACTGAACATTGAAAAAAAGAAGAGAGTGTATTTTCATCTGAATTTGGAGGTCAGAGTTCTAGAAGCATGCTTTTGATCTGTACCCCACCCCACAGGGGAATTAGCAAGCATTTGAGACAGTAGAACAGTTACATAATTCTAAAACAGTTACCTCTGTAGGTAACAATTACTAAGACATTGGCTCTGGCAAATGTTTACTAAGTATTTCTTGAGCTTTAACTTAGCACAACCATTGTTTGTGTGAAGTGTTCCACCTGATTATTTTTAGCTTCATGATGCCAAGGTTTTGGGAGGAACCTGGAAGGAACTTTCATTTGAATGACTACCCTATATATCTCAATAAATATCCCTGTGCTCTCCTCTGCCTCCTTTCTGAGCTCATCGGCGATTGTGCCAAACCCACGTGGTCCTGAAAACCCCAACACTGCTCCTCTGCTCACCTTCTAAGAAGTTAAAGCATGTTCTTTCCCATGAGAGTGTCAACTAAGTTTAAGATCGAGCTTTAGGAATCTCTTTATCAAAATACTTGAGGAGGGTTGGGACCGGGCCACAGAATCTCTGTGGCAGAACCTGAAATTCAGAGACCCCTCCAGGCTGAAGGCACTTACCTCAAAGTGTGATGAGCCACAGCAGCTGAGAAGCTCTGCTGAGAAGGTCACCCTTCTGTCTTCAGACTGTTTCCAACCTCACCATTTTACTATTCCAGAGGACAATGTAATAATGACACGGAAGACCACGTATAAGAGTTCCTCATACTTTCTCTTCTCATCAAGGAACGAGGTTTGTGCAGAAACAGCCACCCAATCAGACTATAAAATGTGGTACTATTGAAATTATTCACTATTTTAACTAACCCCCACGAAGTCTTAAGTTTGCATCTCAAAAGAACCTACACAAAGTGGACCGTTTGTTATAGGTATGTTAAAAATATGTATTTATTTATTTTAAGGTTTATTTATTTATTTACTTATTTGAAAGAGACAAAGAGGGAGTGCACACAGTGGGGGGGGGGGGACAGAGGGAGAGAGAATCTTAAGGAGACTCCGCACTGAGCACAGAGCCCAACACAGGACTCGATCTCACCACCCTGAGATCATGACCTGAGCTGAAACCAAGTCAGACACTTAACTGACTGAGCCACCCAAACGCCCCTAGGTATATTAAGAATTTTAATTCAAGGGGCGCCTGGGTGGCTCAGTGGGTTAAAGCCTCTGCCTTCAGCTCAGGTCATGATCCCAGGGTCCTGGGATGGAGCCCCGCATCGGGCTCTCTGCTCAGCAGGGAGCCTGCTTCCCCCTCTCTCTGCCTGCCTCTCTGCCTACTTGTGATCTCTGTCTGTCAAATAAATAAATAAAATCTTCTAAAAAAAAAGAATATTTAATTCAGATATTTATTAAACTCATCAGATATATGTCTAGAAGATGCATATGTACATACATGTGAGGGTAGCATATATAAAAGGAAGAGATTTCTTAATGTTGTATTTTTCTAAGTCATTTTTGAGTGACATATTTAGAAACAAAAAGTCCAATGTCATAATGTGCCATGATCATAGGTTTCTCACAATATTTATTGAAATCATCTTATTTAGGCTAATTAAACATTTGTGAGTCTACAGAGAAAAAAGTACAGTTCTATATTTAAAGATTTTCTTTAAGATACTGAAATACAACAAACCATAGGCAACATTTGGCACTGTGTTAATGACACATAGTTTCACAATTAGTAATCTTTCTGTACTTGAGAGGATGTTTATGTTTAATATGTATCTCTAGTAGTTCCTAGCGTATCTTTCACCAAGATTTCTTCAACTCAACAAGAGTCAAAGCTGTTCAACAAAATCAGCGTATGTTTCATTTCTTCGATGATTGTAAAATATCTTTGAAGACTTCAAGATTAAAGATAAAATTTAATATTTATTTGATATTCATCTCATTCATTCAGGCTATTCAAAATGCCAAAAGTGGGACATTTCGATGCATTGTTCTTTATCAAAATTCCAAACACAAAAATGACTTTTGATGTACTAAAACATGTTGTTTCTCTTTACCTGTTATTTCCATTAGCCCAAGTATTCACTGACGTTGTTTTTGTAGCTAATATACTTTTATGAAAATGAACACATTTATAATAAAACAGTCAGGAGGATTGCCACCTGACATCTAGAACACTGCTCTCTTTCAAAAAGAACATGCTTGTGATTTTTACTAGAAAAAAAATTTTAAAGTTACTAAATGTGTCTTTGATTGGGGAAGGAGGGCAAAAAGCATCTCTATCATTTCTTTCTTAGTGATCTTAATGCCTATGACTGCGAAAGAAAAATGACAATTTCACCAATGACCTCTAGTCATTCCACTCAGATTCTCTACACGTTTGAAGAGATAGTGTCTGTGGTTCAGACTATACTATTTTTTCACTAATTTCAGAAATTAGGATATCTTTACAGATATATATAAAAGCCACAATAAAATAGGAATCAAAGACTGAGAGTAAATCTAGTAAATCTGAAAGGAGTTTTCATAGTGTACGAGATTATAAATTGACTTATACATACTGTGTTTGAAATTTTAAAATAAAATAATATAGGCGCCTGGGTGGCTCAGGGGGTTGAGCCTCTGCCCTCGGCTCAGGTCATAGTCACAGGGTCCTGGGATCAAGCCCCACATCGGGCTCTCTGCTTGGCGGAGAGCCTGCTTCCCCCTCTTTCTCTGCCTGCCTCTCTGCTTTACTGTGATCTCTGTCTGTCAAATAAATGAATAAAATCTTTTAAAAAAATTAAAAATTAAAAAAATAAAATAAAAGCAACCTGAAATTAGGTCATTGCTCCTAACTTGCTTGAAAATCTTCTGCAGTGTCTCTAGATTGCAAATACCTGTCTTGAAGGTGGTCAGAATATCATTTTGAAAAGACAATGATAAGAAAGTAAAGACCCTGGGTTTAGAAAAAAGGAAATGTATAATGGGTAATGAAAATGAGGGTTATAGATACTTAAGGAGAAGTATCGTGCAGAAAATTGAAGAGCTCTGTGAGGCATAGATTTGTGGAAATTCTCTCAAAATGCAGGGAAAGAGGGAGAAGTGACTTAGGAGAGAATGTGATACAATGTTAGGATAGACAGCAGTGAGAGAAGCAAGGAATTCAATTGTTCCCCCAAAATAAATTGGAAGATTGGCTATGGAATCGACAATTACATAAGACTCTTCTAAACTGAATACAGGCCTAAGTAAGCCATATTGCCCTAGGCAAAATCAATAAATGAGGCCTATACCTCAGAAGGTCATGAGGATTTTATTTAAGTCAGGAAGTCTTATATTTGGGCTTTGCGTTTATTTTTATTCAAGTTTTATTATTGTCATATGGTGAGAGGATTCTTACATGAGTATTTTCTCTCCATTTCTTGGCTTGCACTTTGTCACAATATGATGATTTCACCCTGGTGTACAACAATGTAACCATTATAAGCACACCCACATGGATAAAGTTCTTTGTCCCCAAGACAGCCTTTCATCGGGGATGTGCAGGACTGATTTCCTAGTCAATTTTTACTGTATCACTTCTAAGTCTAATAGCGGTAGGTCTGCTTTACTAAAATTGTCAAATCCAGTTCATCCCCTAGAAACCCACTTTGAAAAACCCAATTTTGCATCATCAGGAGGTGTTCCGTGACACTCTAAGAATAACCCCAGTGGTGCCTGGCTCACTTGGCTAAGTGTCCAATTCTTGGGTCAGCTCAGGTCTTGATCCCATGGGTCCTGAGATGGAGCCTGCAGTCTTGGGCTCCGAGCTCAACGGGGGGTCTGACTGAAGATTCTCTCCTCTGCCCCTCCCCACCCTCTCTCAATCTCAAATAAAGAAATAAACCATTAAAGAAAAATAAATAACTCTATTAGGTAAGTGACTTAAAACAACAAAAGGCTTATTTCGCATTAGACGGGCCTATCGCTGGCTTTGATGCTGACCCATCTCTCCAGCATCCAAGCTGTCCGGGAAGCCACTATGTAGAGCTGGCAAATTGGTAAAGAGCGAATCGATGCTTCGAGCTTCCATCCAGAAGGGAACACACATCACTTCCACTCAACACGTCACTGATGGGTGCAAATCAGATGGTCACACTCGGTTTCAGGGGAGCAAAGAATTGCAATCCTACCATGTGCCTAGAAGGAAAACTGGAAATAGCTGATGGACAGAACCAATGACTACCACATGTTCCCTGTTGAATTTCAGCAGTTAAATTCTCTGCTGCTCCTAAAGTGGGTGTGCTGATAAACACAACTAAAGGATCCAGGCATTTGGAATTAGGGATGCCAGATTCCCTCTCCAAAACACCTTCTCTTGGCCTGCTGCTCACAAAATTGATGGTGGCTCTTATTAAAAATCACATCCAACTGGAACATAGATTGGGTGAGGTACAGTAGGGAATACGGCAGTGAAATTCAGAAGAAATTTGAACAACTTCATTACCTCAGACCGTAATATCTTATTCATATGCTGAAGCTAAATCCCTTAAACAGAAGTAATAACAAATAGTACTCAGGCTTGGAATATTTGGGAGGAAAAGAGTGGGGGCATGAGGTTGTGACCCTGTTTAAAGGGCATGACTCAATAAGATTTCTGGGATTTCTGGACAAGCAACAGATTCAAACAGAATAATTGGGAAGCTGACATGTCCAAACCTGGTTAACAGATTGATCATTGCGTAGCCCTCCCCCGCAAAATCCCAAGGTCCCCAAAACTGTACTATTAGAAGCTGTAGTTTCAGGCAGTAGAGTCTTCTGCTGAATTTGCTCCCAGTGACCCTCTTACAAGTAGTACTCGGGAGACTTGAGAGAAATCTCCTTGGTGGGAAGAACCGCCCATGGCTGAAGGACTGACTAGCCATAGGTCACTTCATAGTTTCAACAAATGTCTGCTTACTTAAAAAAAAAAAAAACAAAAAACGCATTCCAGATAATTAAAGAGCTGAAGTTTTTTACAAATTTATAAAAATCGAGAAAAATACGTTAGTCAAAAACTGAAAAAAAAATGTATCTATTGGATGGAGAAGAAAATTTAAAAGAAAAAAAGCAACGAGTTTTGTAGTACCTTCAAAAACTAGTAAGTTTGAGGGGTACCTACGTGGCTCAGTTGGTTAAGCATCTGACTCTTGATTTCAGCTCAGGTCATGATCTCTGAGTGGTGAGATTGAGCCCAGTGTCGAGCTCCACACTGAGTGTGGAGCCTGCTTGGGATTATCCCTCTACCTCTCTCCCTTCCTCTCCCCATCCCCACTCTCTTAAAAAAGAATTTTTTTTTTTTTCAACAGAAACTATCCCTTATCTCTCTCAAAACAAAACAAACAAACAAAAAAGTTCAGTAGAAACTAATGAGTTTGACTACCAAAAAATGAGAAAGATATCAAAATATAAATGAAAGAGACAATGGGGGGAGAGAATTCAAGCATTGTAACAGTCTGTGTCTCTGAGGTATGAAAAGTTTTATAGTTTTAATAAAAAGTCATAGATCACTTAATAGAAAAAATAGGGGGAGGAAGCAGAATACTTGAATTAAAATATTCTAAAAGTCATTCCAAAAGTCAATACTTATCAGACCTTCTGCCCCACATAACTACTTTTTTTCATTCTGTGTGCTTGGTGTCCTTACTGTTTGGCTTCTGACTGTTGGATTACCCAGGGGCCTTATCCTTGGTTTCTTTCTCTATCAACAGGTGCTCCCTATGCGACCTCATCCAATTCTAAGGCTTTAATCCCCATATGTCAATGAATCAGTACCTGAGCTCTCCCTCCAAACTCCAGATATTTATATCAAACTGCTGATTTTAGCTCTCCACAGATATATTCCAAAGAAGCATGAATAAGTATTTGGGCTGAGAATGGTTAAGTTTTCTAAACTAACACCAGCCTGTTGTTTAGACAGATGAAGGATAGTCTGATGAAGAATATGGATCATGTGGCTAAAATACAAAGAAAAACTTGGCAAGGACGAGCTTTGGTATTTGACTTCTCACTGTGCACTAGCAACCCATAATTGTTATCAGATTCTGTTTTATGTTGAGTGGATATGGTCCAGAACTGTGAAAAATATCTTCTCTTATAGGAATGTGAGGGCAATCTGACTCCATCTATCACCTGGTCGACTGCCCCGGGGTAAAACTAGCTTGTTAGGCAGGTGACCCTCTCCTTTCTTACTAATCTCAAAACTATGTGCTTGGTCACAAAACAAAAGAACTTCCCTAATGTGGAGCAAAAGAGTAGCCATGACCCCTCCTGGCCCCCCATATTTCTCCTAGTCTAATAAATATCACTTAACCATGAAACCCAAGTCCATATCTTTAGTCTGTGAAAACAGCTGCTGAGATAGTCAAGTAGCCATAATTTCTGAATCATTGTACATTGAGCCAAAAGTTCAAGGTAAATGGTACCAAGATTTTTATTTGAACTTTTGTTTAATACTGTTTCTGTCATTTTTATGGAATATACTTTAATTTTACTGCTTTATTATCCAGTAAAATTGGGGGTTTTAAATATGCTATACCCCTAGGCTATATTTTTTTGTAGCACAGTGAATTTATATTTAATAGTCTTATGTTGGATGAACATGGCAATTATAATTTTTTACTGCCTGCAACTTTTATCTTTGTCTCTGCTCTCTTTCTCTGGCTCTCCACAACTGTGGAGTAAATATATTCACCTAGATGTCATACACAAAATTCAAAATAATGATTTCTTCATCATTATACCAAACCTCTCTCTTTTCTGGATTCTCTTTCTCTCTCTCGGGTAATCCGCAAAGTAGCTTAAGGTAAATAACATACTTGATACCAGTTTCTCTCTTTTAATCGACTGGTTGCCAAAATTTATCCATTCTATTATCTCCATTATTTTTCTATTTTCCATCTCTTTTCTCTGCTGTTACTTGATTTCAGACGCTTATAAATCATCAGTTAGTCTAGGACAATGACTCTGCAAAATGTAGTTGTAATTGGAAGAACTGGCATTTGAGCCAAAGATTTTAAAAATCTAAGGTCAAAGTTGTATCTGTATAATAAAGGTCAAGGATTTGGGATTTTAGTTTCCACACAACAGGAATGATGTTATCTAAGCAGTTTTAAAATATTAACCTGAAATTATATAGACATATTGGTTAAAAAAAAGCATACTGTAGTCAGAGAAGGAATGAAAAGGTTATTCTTATAATTAGGGCATGACTTGATAAGGGTCTAGCTATCACAGTTTTGGAGGGGAAATTTAAGGAAGAGGATGAATTAGTAAATTATCGACAGAAACTCGAAAGATTGGCTAGCATATTATTTTAGTTGTCTAATAGTTTTATTTAAATATCAACATATAAAAGACTTCATCTTTACTTCTTATGTAAGTAGGACCTACTGATTAAAGAACCAGCATTGTGGTTCACAACATTGCCCAGTTTCAGACATAAAGTCAGTACCACATCGCCCATCAAAATCAAACTATTTGTGATGTTCAAAGGTTCAGTTTTATGTTTGAAAAACACACCAGTGCTTTGAATTCTATAAAGCTCCTCAAACAAAAAAAGGAACATACATGTCTCTTCCACATTTATCATTTTGTTCAGCAGAGTTTTGTTTGGAAAATGTCTACGATATCCAAAAACAAAGTTCCAGATGGAGGAGGTGAAAATAGACATATGTTCCAGCTGTCTTTAATCTCTCATTTCTTGGCTGTAGTTAAAATGAAACACGCCCTTTAAAAGACAGAATTGTCACTTCAAATGCGAGGGGTTCACGTAGTGGCCACTCACAGACTTCTGAATCTTCTAGTAATAATGATACCATGCTTGTACATTCTTGTGGTATATAGTGAACGCATTGGTGAGCACGCATGCGTGTGTATGTGTGTATAAACAATTTTCCTGAGTAGATCTTGTATTAGAGGTGGAATATCTACCTACATGTATTTCCAACACCCTGCTAGACACCCATAAAAATCTAAGTTTAAAACATCCCTGGGGTGCCTGAATGGTGTTGCTGGTTAAGCCTCTAACTCTTGGTTTCAGCGCAGGATGTGATTTCCCAGACATGAGATGGGGCTCTGTGCTCAGTGCAGAAGCTGCTTGGATTCTCTCTCTCCCTCTCCCTCTGCCCCTCCTGCTCCTGCTCTCTCTCTCACTCTCTAAAATAAAAAATAAGTCTTAACAAAAATTTCCTCTGTGTACTATTCTTAGCTTTGGCAGATTTCTGATTTCTGGTACCTTGGAGTGATCAAAACTAGGTAAGGAATAGTTTTTGTAGACTTCTACCTTGACAAGTCTTATGTGAGCAGTATCTCCAGGCATCTCAAACTCAGCGTATCCCGGTGGTAATGGAACTCTTCTGTACATGCACTGTGTCAGTAACAACATCCAGCTGTGATGCTGTATTATTGTTTTGCAAGATGTTACCATTGAAAGAAACTGGGTAAATGGTTCATCGGATCTCTCTGTACTATTTCTTAGAACTGCATTTGAATCTACAATTATCTCAAAGAAACAAATATGTTAAAAACTCAATTCGATGATTGTGCTCTCCCCCAAGAGAATAAACTTCTTTTATCTTTAATATCTGCTGATGACTCCAGCAGGTACCTGACAGGAGCATAGGCATCAACTTTGTGAGCCAAGGAACACACAAAAAATTGTCAGCAAACCACCAGAAACTAGGCGGGAGGCAGAGACATTCTCTCACACAGCCTTACTTCCTTTTTTCCCTAAAGAATCAATAGTTTGCTAAAGAATTAGTTAAGTTTATCTGTATGCCAATACTGTAAAATGAAAACATTAAATATCATATGGTGTTATCTTAAGGATGGCCGTTGCACAAATATTTTGTTTTGTTTTTGTCTTATCACTACTTCATTGTAGAAGAAAATCTCTCCAGAGATGGGCATTGTCACATCCTGATTTTGGAACATCTGTCATCCTAGAACAAAGTGTGATCACCTCTGGAGGCTGTAGGAATGTTTTTTCATTAAAAGATGAAGTTAAATGAATGGGTGCTTTCTCCAAACCTTCCTTCCTCTCATGGGGTTAGAATTTTTCCCATCTATTCTACCTACTACACACACCCACACACACACATGCACGTGTGCGCACACACACATATTGTTGTTGTTTTAATGTATTAAAATTTTTTCTAAGTGACTTTGATGTGTGTAATCCAACTTGCATGAAATACAGTACATCTTTTTTTTTTTTTTTTTTTTTAGATAGGAAGACAGAGATAAAACAAAACAAAAAAGAAGTTAAGGGGATGCCTGGGTGGCTCAGTGGGTTAAGCCTCTGCCTTCGGCTCAGGTCATGATCTCAGGGTCCTGGGATCAAGCCCTGCATTGGGCTCTCTGCTCAGAAGGGAGCCTGCTTCCCCCTCTCTCTCTGCCTGCCTCTCTGCCTGCTTGCGATCTCTGTCTGTCAAATAAATAAAAAACAAAAAGAAGAAGAAGAAGTAGTAGTGGTAGTTAAGGCAGAAAAGAGGGAGCTCAAAAAGGGAAATGGGCATTTAAAGGCCCAGCACCCCTGGTTAAATTATGGAAAATTATTTGTTAAGCTAATGACATCTGCATCTTTAACATTGTATTTGGAGGCAACATGGTCCTCACTTACAAATTTTACTTAAATCTATTTATGCTGTCATTTACAAATTGACCCATCTTGAATTGGGCCCTTATAACAAAGGGCTCTCAAATATGCTCAAATTGCAATACAACAGTCATTCCCTCTTCCTGCTCCCAGAGAATCATTCCCTGTAGAGACTTTAGCAAGCTTCTCTCATACTTCTCATACTTCCTAAAATTTCTGGACCACCCACAGAGTTTGGGTGGAGAGCTACCCTTCTCAGTTCCATGAGAATGGCAGTTGGGGACTGCAAACTGAGCTCTTCTGATTGAAGATATTTAAGGGAAAACAACCCAAAATGAAGTATGAATATCACTTCTGGGTTACTTGGCTGGCAAAATCACCAAAGCAGGTTGTTCTCCCCCCACCCTGTGTGAACTGCGGTGTCTAGAACTTGAAATTGTATAAAGTAAAAATTAAATGTCTCAGATTTCTTAGAGAATGCACACCCAATTCCTTTCTCTGTTCCCTTTTCTCTGTTTTGTTTGTTTGTTTGTTTGGTTTTTTGTTCTGTTACTCTAGCTCTTCAGGGGACACTTAAGCAAGTTTTTCAAGTTGTCATCTCATATACCAGCTTTATTGTCACCCTGATGATTCTAACTAGTACTTCCCTATGAATATTAACTTGGTTACAACAATAATGTTTCAAGGAATCCAAAAGAGGACTCATAGCCTGGAAAGTAACACTTGCCCTGCTTATAGTGACCTGAGATATATCATATGCTAAATATGCTAAAATGTCAACTTTTTTATGATTTGTTTGAGAGAGAGAGAAAGAGAGAGAGAGAGAGAGTGTGTGTGTGTGTATGTGTGTATGTGTGTGTGTGTGTGTGTGTGTGTGTCCAGAGTGGGGGGAGGGACAGAGGGGGAGAGAGGGGAAGCAGACTCCCTGCTGAGCAGCAAGCCCCATGTGCATGGGATCCCATCTTAGGACCCTGACATCATGACTTGAGCTGAAGCCAAGGGTTAGACACTCAACCAGCTGAGCCACCCAAGTGCCCCAGTGCCAACTTTTTTTTTTTTTTTAAGTTATATTACAGGATCAAATGGACAGAATATTTTGTGGTAATTTTCTCAGGTAGGAACTTATGTCTTAAAATGTAAGATAGCATTTGCTTATTGGAAGATTGGAATTAGAGCTCAAGAGCTAGTCAGAAACCTGCTTCCTCAAACTAAAACATGTGTAGCCAGACCTAGAGCAAGGCCAACTTACTGGTGGAAGGTTAGGCATTATATTGGAACTGCTTGAAGCTGTCACCAAGGATAACAATAAATAACACTTGAAAGGGCATCCTTCAGGTGGGATTTGTGTGACTTTATCTTAAGAGATTGTATGAACGTGCAGTGCCATTTTTAAAAGTGTATAATACCTGAAATAAATAAATATTTGTCATGAAGTACTGAACAGGCAAAAAATGAAATACAACTTAAATTGGGAAAGTATCCACGATGATTTTATAAAATGGGTATTGTATATAAAATCAGTATATTCCATTTAGAGTATGAATTTACACTGCAAATAGGCAAATACATACAAATAAAGGCCCTGATCAGTTGCTGCTTATAAATGTATGTATGTACACAATAAGAAAATGAAATAATGAAAGTGGCGACTTGGTGGCTCAGTTGGTTAAGCATCTGCCTTGGGCTCAGGTTGTGATCCCAGTGTCCTGGGGTTGAGCCCCACATGGGACGCACTGCTCAGCAGGGAGTCTGATTCTCCTTCTCCCTCTGTCCCTCCCCTATGTTTGTGTGCACTCTCTCTCTCTCAAATAATTGAACAAAAATCTGTAAAAAAAAAAAAAAAAAAGTAATCTGTAAAAAAAAAAAAAGTAATGAGAAAGAACTTCATTTTGGATGCTATCTATGACACTTTCCATTGTTTTATGCTAAAATGTGTTTCCTTTAAATAAAAAAGAACTCTTGTATTACCTAAGATTTTGAAAGGCATAAAAATAGAAGGAAATTTTTATTATGAATAAAGGGAATCATATTTTCATGTGATTATATAGTTTTATATTGTCACTTTTCCTTCATTTTATATCTGTACTTTATGATTTGAGTCAAGATGATTTGCTTGAAGGTTGTCTAGTAATTGTTGCAAAAATGCAATTGTCAAAAATGCAATGCTTGGTTATCCCATTATGGCTAATTTTCTGGGATTCCAAGAACATGAGTAACTAACTGTACAGGCAAACCTCATTTTATTGTGCTGTACTTCATTGTACTTTGGAGATATTATGTTTTTTGCAAATTGAGGGTTTGTGGCAATCCTGTGTGGGGCAAGTGTTTCAGAGCCATTTTCCAACAGCACTCACTCACTTTGTGTCCCTGTCACATCTTGGTAATTCTGCAACATTTCAAACTTTTAATTATTATTTTATTATGTGACCTGTGATCAGTAGTCTTTGATACAACTTCTGTAATTGTTTGAACCACCCCCACTTCAGATGGCAAACTTAATTGATAAATGTGTGTTCTAATTGCCCCCCAGACCAGCCGTACCACCATCTTTCTCCCTTTCCTCTGGCTTCCCTATTCCCTGAGAAACAACAATATTGAAATTAGGCCAACTAACAACCAACCATGACCTGTATGTAAGAGTCTCACATCTCTCCCTTTAAATCAAAAGCTAGCAATGATTGAACTTAGTTTGGAAGGCTTGTCAAAAGCAGAAATAGGTTGAAAGCTAAGCCCCTTGTGCCAAACAGTTAGCCAGGCTGTAAATGCAAAGGAAATATTCTTGGAGGAAATTAAAACTGTCACTCCAGTGAACAGATGGATGATAAGAAAGTGAAAATGTCCTCATGCTGATAGGAAGAAACTTGAATAGTCTGGATAGAGGATCCAACTAGCCATGTTTCCTTAAGTCAAAGCCAAATCCAGAGCAAGGCTATAACAATCTTTAGTTCTCTGCAAGCTGAAAGAGGGGAGGAAGCTGCAGAAGGAAATTTGAGGCTGGTAGAAATGGATTCATGAGGTTTAAGGGGAGAAGCCGTTACCATAACATAAAGTGCAGGGTAAGCAGCGAATGCTTCTGTAGAAGCTGTAGCAAGTTCTCCAGAAGACCTAGCTCAGATAACCCATGAAGATGGCTACACTAAACAACATTTTCAGTGTAGACAAAACAGTCTTATTTTGTTTAGAAGATGATGCCACCTAGTACTTTGATAGCTTAAAGAGGAGAAGCCAGTGCCTGGTTTCAAATCTTCCCAGGATAGGCTGACTCTCATGTTAGGGGCTAATGCAGTTGGTGACTTTAAGTTGAAGCCATTGCTCATTTATTCTTCTGAACATTCTAGAGCCCTTAAGAATTATGTTATCTGCTCTGCCTGTGCTCTATAAGTGGAACAACAAAGCCTGGATGACAGCACATCTGTTTACAGCATGGTTTATGGAATATTTAAGCCCGCTGTTGAGATGTATTGATAAGGGGGGAAAAAAACTACTTTCAAAATATTGCTGCTTATTGACAATGCACCTGGACAATGCACTCTGGTAGAACACAGTGAGATTCATGGTGTCTTCATGCCAGCTAACGCAACATCCATTCTGCAGCCCATGAATCAATGAGCAATTTTGACTTTCAAGTCTTGTTATTTAAGAAATGCGTCTTCTAAGACTATAGCTGCCATAGTGATTCCTCTGATGGATTTCAGAAAGGTAAATAAAAAATCTTCTAGAAAGGACTCACCTTTCTTGATGCCATTAAGGGCATTCATGACTTAAGGGAAAAGGTCAAAATATAAACAGGAGTTTGGATGAAGTTGATTTCAGTGCTCAAGGATGACTTTGAGGGGTTCAGACTTCAGTGGAAGAAGTAACTGCAGATGTGATAGAAGTAGCAAGAGAACTAGAATTAGAAGGGGACCCTGAAGTTGGGACTGAATTACTGCAAGCTCATGATCAAACTTGAATGGATGAGTGGTTGCTTCCTGTGCGTGAACAAAGAAAAGTGGTTTGTTTTTTCTTTTTTCTTTTTAAGTGGCTCCACACCCAGTGTGGAGCCCAGTGTGGGGCTTGAACTCAGGATCTTGAAATCAAGACCTGAGCTGACATCAAGAGCAAGACGCTTAACCGACTGAGCCACCCAGGTGCCCCAAAAGTGTTTTTTTGAGGGACGCCTAGGTGGTTCAGTCAGTTAAGCATCTGCCTTCAGCTCAGGTCATGATCTAACGGTCTTGGAATTGAGTCCCTCATCATGCTCCTTGCTCAGCGGGGAGCCTGCCTCTTCCTCTGCCTGCGCTCCCCCTGCTTGTGCTCTGGCGCGCGTGCTCTCTTTCTCTCTCTGACAAATAAATAAAATCTTTTTAAAAAGAGAGGGGGGTTGAGATGGAATCTACTCCTGGTGAAAAGACTGTGAAGATTGTTGAAATGACAAAGGGTCTAGAATATTCCATAAACTTAGATGATAAAGCAGCAACAGAGTTTGAAAGGATTGACTCCAGTTTTGAAGAAAGTTCTACTGTGGGTAAAATGTTGTTAAACAGCACCACATGCTTCAGAGAAATCATTTGTGAAAAGAAGAGTCAATCAATGGAAAAACTTCATTGCTGTCTTATTTTAAGAAACTGCCATAGCCACCCCCCGACCTTCTGCAAGAACTACCCTGATCAGTCAGTAGCCATCAATAACAAGGAAGGACCCTTCACCAGCAAAGATTGTGACTTACCTGAAGCTTACATGATGGGTAGCATTTTTTTAGGTAATAAAGTACTGTTAATTAAAATATGTACTTTTTTTAGATAGAATGTATAGCATATTTAATATACTACAATATAGTGCACACATAACTTTTATAGGCACTAAGAAACCAAAAAATTCTTTGACTCCCTTTATGGCAATATGTGCTTTATTGAAGGCTCTGAAACCGAACCTGCCATCTCTGAGGTATGCTGGTATACTTCTTGAGTGGAAATGTTGAGCCTCGTTGAGACATTTTAATTACTTCAGGTTTTAATTTCCCCTAAGAATTTCTTAATTTATTTCCTCTTACTTAAGGTTTCAATCAGCGAATTCTATTCAGTACATGCCGTAAGAGAGTTTGTAAATTAATTGTAAGGTTATCAGAGGAACAGGCACATCTCCTCACAGTACACTTACTTAAATACAAGTCCATAAAGAAATAATTGAGAATTACATGATTTGGAGCCCCTTACAGTCTGAATTTTTGGCACAACTCCCAACAGAAGAGAAGCATATATTTTTTTTATTACCTTCTAATGACAGGGCTTAAGGGTTCTTGAAATAGGGCCATCTGGGCCAGTGTCTCCAACTAATAAAACTGGGCAGTGCCTCTGGTTCAGGCGAGGCTTATTTGCAAATGGTGCACATCATGGGGGTGCTGAACATGATCAGAATGACTGGTAGGTCCATACCTCATACACACTGATACATACATAGTAAGTTCGAGATTTATTTTTCCTTTCTCAGCTACATATTGTACTTATTACATAAAGACATTTATAACGCTTTTCCTTTCTTCAGAATTGCACGAGCTATTCAAGGACCTTCACATGTCCCAATTTAGGATCAGATTGTCAAGGTCTACGAGAAAAGAGAGAGATTTTTATTGGAATAAATTTACATATAAATTGACTAGAATTAACATTGCAATATTGAGTCTTCTACTTCGTATACTTAGCATATGCATCCATTTATTTAGATCATTGTTAATGTCTCTCCATAGTGTTTTATAATTTTCTGGGTAAATTACTTCTACAACTTCTATAGTTTATTCCTAGATATTTATGTTCTTGGTCGATCTTTAGTTTCTGCCATCTTTATCAGTATTTGGCGATAAATTAATTTAAAAAGTTGAGATGTTCTCCATCTTTTTGGTATCTGGAGTATTTTGACTAATATAAAAATGTTAGTAAAAAAACCACCTGAGCCTAGCTTCTATTTTACTGATAAACAATTAACAAAAATTGCCCTATAGATCTTGATTTTATTGCATCTAACTCACTTTTAGTGATTTATTATTGTTCTAGGGTATTATTCTCTTTATCTGGATATATAAAATTATTGACATGAGATCAGCATAATTATTTGTATAATTCTTTATCTCTCCTGCTCTGGTGAATATATCTGTTTTATGACTTCAAATGTCATATTTTTCTTTTCTTTCTGTTTTGATCACACATGTCAAGGGAATTTTTATTATTAATATTTTATAGAGAAACATGCCTTTTCAATCCATATGCTTGTTTGTTTTCTAATTCACAATTTTTAAATGTCATCTGTATTAATTTATCTTGGCTACTTTTATTTTGCCTTGTTTTTGGTAATTAAGTTAAATGTTTAGTTTAACTTATTTTTAATTATATTTTAGTTACAGAAATAAAGTAACAATTTTCTCAGTGTAACTAAAACATGGATTATTTTTATATTTATATTGTATACAGAATTTCATATTTTCTTATCCAGAATAATTAGAATGTTAGTTTTGCAGCTATTCCCAGTGGCAAAAACATTATTTCCTAATTGTTTTTCAAAATTTCAGCACATTCATAGTGTGATGCAAAGCTGATATAATATATACAAATGTGTATTTTCATATTCAAATGTAAATTCATTAATGTTAGCTTATGAATTGAAGTAAAAGAATGATAACTCACTGGTATGTTTTATTTAGCCAAGAAAGTCTTTCTTCAAAGAACATAGGTGTTGAATATGTAAATAATAAAAGTGACCAAAGCAGAGCTACCGTGAGTGGGCTTAGCAGAGGTGAGGAGGGATGGGCTTGTCCAGTTCTCCCCTTGGCCTCCTCAGCAGAGAGCAGCACTTGAAAGGGTTATGATAAGCAGCATGCAGAAAACACTCTTATATTTGAAAAATCACATGAAGGGAAAAACAGTGAAGATTTAGTTGGATTTTGCTTTCTTTGTTATACTTCTCTGAAGGATCATAATTATTTTCATTTGACATTGTAATAATTCTAATTATACGTAAAAATCTGAACACTCAAGAAAGTTAGCTTCTCTGTAAAATGAGAAAATGGAAGCCTAGTGAGGTTTATTTAGACAAAGGCCAGACCACTGCTGATGGCAGAGTAAAATGAGTAGTCAGGCTCTTGATGCCTCTTTTCTTTTTCTATATAAACATTGTTAATTCCTGATAATTTATTCAAGTCTGCATTCCACACAAAGGTAGCAAAATTTAGTTGTCTTGTGGCTTTCTTATTCTATGTATGATGTAATTTCAAGTCTTGCATGTAGCAATTCAAATTAAAATAGGTCAGAATGTGTCTATAAGTGTTATTTTTTTTTTCTCAGTCTGTCTGTATAGTTATGAAGTGTATTTTGAGTAAGGACTTCCAAGGGAGCAAGATGTTGATTTTGAATAAAAATATCTTCCTCAAATATATATACCTCAAATATCATAATATAATTTCTCATGGCCTAGTCAATATCTCTCATGTTTATGCATAATGCAATTCCATTCAAGCTTTTATCCTCCATCACACACACACACACACACACACACACAACACACACACACACACACACACACACACACACGCGGTGATCTTTATCCTATTGTAGATATGTAAAATAAGAGTTCCTTATTTTAACTAAAAATAATGAAATATTTAAATTTATCAATATGCTGAAAAGTGTGGCCCAAAAAATAGGATGATGTTTTAGGAAAATTGTTGTAGTCTTAACATGGCATTAAAACTCATTCAAGTGGCCACAGTTAGCAATCTTAACAAACACTGTATGATTAATTCTCATAAGTAATGGGAGAAGCAAAGCAGATGGCCCAGTCACTTTTTATGTCATTCCTCTAGTTTGAAAATTGTCCAATGTCAGCTATAATAAAAACTTGAGATAAAGCTGGAAATACATCCATCTTTCATCTGATATTTCTTTCCAAATTAAGTGTGGGTAATTTGTTTCATCAAGTTCAAAAATAATGTCAATAAATTTGGTAAGAATTTTGGCTCCAATAATGCAAGTATAACAGTATTAAATATATGGCCAATAAAAGTCCAAGGGGGCATATAATATGGAAAATCTAAGTTTTCCTTGTCCTTGCTGGACTTCTTGTGAGGAACAAGATAGACCACTCTTCTCATCTGTCTTTCAAACAACTGAACATTGAAAAAAAGAAGAGAGTGTATTTTCATCTGAATTTGGAGGTCAGAGTTCTAGAAGCATGCTTTTGATCTGTACCCCACCCCACAGGGGAATTAGCAAGCATTTGAGACAGTAGAACAGTTACATAATTCTAAAACAGTTACCTCTGTAGGTAACAATTACTAAGACATTGGCTCTGGCAAATGTTTACTAAGTATTTCTTGAGCTTTAACTTAGCACAACCATTGTTTGTGTGAAGTGTTCCACCTGATTATTTTTAGCTTCATGATGCCAAGGTTTTGGGAGGAACCTGGAAGGAACTTTCATTTGAATGACTACCCTATATATCTCAATAAATATCCCTGTGCTCTCCTCTGCCTCCTTTCTGAGCTCATCGGCGATTGTGCCAAACCCACGTGGTCCTGAAAACCCCAACACTGCTCCTCTGCTCACCTTCTAAGAAGTTAAAGCATGTTCTTTCCCATGAGAGTGTCAACTAAGTTTAAGATCGAGCTTTAGGAATCTCTTTATCAAAATACTTGAGGAGGGTTGGGACCGGGCCACAGAATCTCTGTGGCAGAACCTGAAATTCAGAGACCCCTCCAGGCTGAAGGCACTTACCTCAAAGTGTGATGAGCCACAGCAGCTGAGAAGCTCTGCTGAGAAGGTCACCCTTCTGTCTTCAGACTGTTTCCAACCTCACCATTTTACTATTCCAGAGGACAATGTAATAATGACACGGAAGACCACGTATAAGAGTTCCTCATACTTTCTCTTCTCATCAAGGAACGAGGTTTGTGCAGAAACAGCCACCCAATCAGACTATAAAATGTGGTACTATTGAAATTATTCACTATTTTAACTAACCCCCACGAAGTCTTAAGTTTGCATCTCAAAAGAACCTACACAAAGTGGACCGTTTGTTATAGGTATGTTAAAAATATGTATTTATTTATTTTAAGGTTTATTTATTTATTTACTTATTTGAAAGAGACAAAGAGGGAGTGCACACAGTGGGGGGGGGGGGACAGAGGGAGAGAGAATCTTAAGGAGACTCCGCACTGAGCACAGAGCCCAACACAGGACTCGATCTCACCACCCTGAGATCATGACCTGAGCTGAAACCAAGTCAGACACTTAACTGACTGAGCCACCCAAACGCCCCTAGGTATATTAAGAATTTTAATTCAAGGGGCGCCTGGGTGGCTCAGTGGGTTAAAGCCTCTGCCTTCAGCTCAGGTCATGATCCCAGGGTCCTGGGATGGAGCCCCGCATCGGGCTCTCTGCTCAGCAGGGAGCCTGCTTCCCCCTCTCTCTGCCTGCCTCTCTGCCTACTTGTGATCTCTGTCTGTCAAATAAATAAATAAAATCTTCTAAAAAAAAAGAATATTTAATTCAGATATTTATTAAACTCATCAGATATATGTCTAGAAGATGCATATGTACATACATGTGAGGGTAGCATATATAAAAGGAAGAGATTTCTTAATGTTGTATTTTTCTAAGTCATTTTTGAGTGACATATTTAGAAACAAAAAGTCCAATGTCATAATGTGCCATGATCATAGGTTTCTCACAATATTTATTGAAATCATCTTATTTAGGCTAATTAAACATTTGTGAGTCTACAGAGAAAAAAGTACAGTTCTATATTTAAAGATTTTCTTTAAGATACTGAAATACAACAAACCATAGGCAACATTTGGCACTGTGTTAATGACACATAGTTTCACAATTAGTAATCTTTCTGTACTTGAGAGGATGTTTATGTTTAATATGTATCTCTAGTAGTTCCTAGCGTATCTTTCACCAAGATTTCTTCAACTCAACAAGAGTCAAAGCTGTTCAACAAAATCAGCGTATGTTTCATTTCTTCGATGATTGTAAAATATCTTTGAAGACTTCAAGATTAAAGATAAAATTTAATATTTATTTGATATTCATCTCATTCATTCAGGCTATTCAAAATGCCAAAAGTGGGACATTTCGATGCATTGTTCTTTATCAAAATTCCAAACACAAAAATGACTTTTGATGTACTAAAACATGTTGTTTCTCTTTACCTGTTATTTCCATTAGCCCAAGTATTCACTGACGTTGTTTTTGTAGCTAATATACTTTTATGAAAATGAACACATTTATAATAAAACAGTCAGGAGGATTGCCACCTGACATCTAGAACACTGCTCTCTTTCAAAAAGAACATGCTTGTGATTTTTACTAGAAAAAAAATTTTAAAGTTACTAAATGTGTCTTTGATTGGGGAAGGAGGGCAAAAAGCATCTCTATCATTTCTTTCTTAGTGATCTTAATGCCTATGACTGCGAAAGAAAAATGACAATTTCACCAATGACCTCTAGTCATTCCACTCAGATTCTCTACACGTTTGAAGAGATAGTGTCTGTGGTTCAGACTATACTATTTTTTCACTAATTTCAGAAATTAGGATATCTTTACAGATATATATAAAAGCCACAATAAAATAGGAATCAAAGACTGAGAGTAAATCTAGTAAATCTGAAAGGAGTTTTCATAGTGTACGAGATTATAAATTGACTTATACATACTGTGTTTGAAATTTTAAAATAAAATAATATAGGCGCCTGGGTGGCTCAGGGGGTTGAGCCTCTGCCCTCGGCTCAGGTCATAGTCACAGGGTCCTGGGATCAAGCCCCACATCGGGCTCTCTGCTTGGCGGAGAGCCTGCTTCCCCCTCTTTCTCTGCCTGCCTCTCTGCTTTACTGTGATCTCTGTCTGTCAAATAAATGAATAAAATCTTTTAAAAAAATTAAAAATTAAAAAAATAAAATAAAAGCAACCTGAAATTAGGTCATTGCTCCTAACTTGCTTGAAAATCTTCTGCAGTGTCTCTAGATTGCAAATACCTGTCTTGAAGGTGGTCAGAATATCATTTTGAAAAGACAATGATAAGAAAGTAAAGACCCTGGGTTTAGAAAAAAGGAAATGTATAATGGGTAATGAAAATGAGGGTTATAGATACTTAAGGAGAAGTATCGTGCAGAAAATTGAAGAGCTCTGTGAGGCATAGATTTGTGGAAATTCTCTCAAAATGCAGGGAAAGAGGGAGAAGTGACTTAGGAGAGAATGTGATACAATGTTAGGATAGACAGCAGTGAGAGAAGCAAGGAATTCAATTGTTCCCCCAAAATAAATTGGAAGATTGGCTATGGAATCGACAATTACATAAGACTCTTCTAAACTGAATACAGGCCTAAGTAAGCCATATTGCCCTAGGCAAAATCAATAAATGAGGCCTATACCTCAGAAGGTCATGAGGATTTTATTTAAGTCAGGAAGTCTTATATTTGGGCTTTGCGTTTATTTTTATTCAAGTTTTATTATTGTCATATGGTGAGAGGATTCTTACATGAGTATTTTCTCTCCATTTCTTGGCTTGCACTTTGTCACAATATGATGATTTCACCCTGGTGTACAACAATGTAACCATTATAAGCACACCCACATGGATAAAGTTCTTTGTCCCCAAGACAGCCTTTCATCGGGGATGTGCAGGACTGATTTCCTAGTCAATTTTTACTGTATCACTTCTAAGTCTAATAGCGGTAGGTCTGCTTTACTAAAATTGTCAAATCCAGTTCATCCCCTAGAAACCCACTTTGAAAAACCCAATTTTGCATCATCAGGAGGTGTTCCGTGACACTCTAAGAATAACCCCAGTGGTGCCTGGCTCACTTGGCTAAGTGTCCAATTCTTGGGTCAGCTCAGGTCTTGATCCCATGGGTCCTGAGATGGAGCCTGCAGTCTTGGGCTCCGAGCTCAACGGGGGGTCTGACTGAAGATTCTCTCCTCTGCCCCTCCCCACCCTCTCTCAATCTCAAATAAAGAAATAAACCATTAAAGAAAAATAAATAACTCTATTAGGTAAGTGACTTAAAACAACAAAAGGCTTATTTCGCATTAGACGGGCCTATCGCTGGCTTTGATGCTGACCCATCTCTCCAGCATCCAAGCTGTCCGGGAAGCCACTATGTAGAGCTGGCAAATTGGTAAAGAGCGAATCGATGCTTCGAGCTTCCATCCAGAAGGGAACACACATCACTTCCACTCAACACGTCACTGATGGGTGCAAATCAGATGGTCACACTCGGTTTCAGGGGAGCAAAGAATTGCAATCCTACCATGTGCCTAGAAGGAAAACTGGAAATAGCTGATGGACAGAACCAATGACTACCACATGTTCCCTGTTGAATTTCAGCAGTTAAATTCTCTGCTGCTCCTAAAGTGGGTGTGCTGATAAACACAACTAAAGGATCCAGGCATTTGGAATTAGGGATGCCAGATTCCCTCTCCAAAACACCTTCTCTTGGCCTGCTGCTCACAAAATTGATGGTGGCTCTTATTAAAAATCACATCCAACTGGAACATAGATTGGGTGAGGTACAGTAGGGAATACGGCAGTGAAATTCAGAAGAAATTTGAACAACTTCATTACCTCAGACCGTAATATCTTATTCATATGCTGAAGCTAAATCCCTTAAACAGAAGTAATAACAAATAGTACTCAGGCTTGGAATATTTGGGAGGAAAAGAGTGGGGGCATGAGGTTGTGACCCTGTTTAAAGGGCATGACTCAATAAGATTTCTGGGATTTCTGGACAAGCAACAGATTCAAACAGAATAATTGGGAAGCTGACATGTCCAAACCTGGTTAACAGATTGATCATTGCGTAGCCCTCCCCCGCAAAATCCCAAGGTCCCCAAAACTGTACTATTAGAAGCTGTAGTTTCAGGCAGTAGAGTCTTCTGCTGAATTTGCTCCCAGTGACCCTCTTACAAGTAGTACTCGGGAGACTTGAGAGAAATCTCCTTGGTGGGAAGAACCGCCCATGGCTGAAGGACTGACTAGCCATAGGTCACTTCATAGTTTCAACAAATGTCTGCTTACTTAAAAAAAAAAAAAACAAAAAACGCATTCCAGATAATTAAAGAGCTGAAGTTTTTTACAAATTTATAAAAATCGAGAAAAATACGTTAGTCAAAAACTGAAAAAAAAATGTATCTATTGGATGGAGAAGAAAATTTAAAAGAAAAAAAGCAACGAGTTTTGTAGTACCTTCAAAAACTAGTAAGTTTGAGGGGTACCTACGTGGCTCAGTTGGTTAAGCATCTGACTCTTGATTTCAGCTCAGGTCATGATCTCTGAGTGGTGAGATTGAGCCCAGTGTCGAGCTCCACACTGAGTGTGGAGCCTGCTTGGGATTATCCCTCTACCTCTCTCCCTTCCTCTCCCCATCCCCACTCTCTTAAAAAAGAATTTTTTTTTTTTTCAACAGAAACTATCCCTTATCTCTCTCAAAACAAAACAAACAAACAAAAAAGTTCAGTAGAAACTAATGAGTTTGACTACCAAAAAATGAGAAAGATATCAAAATATAAATGAAAGAGACAATGGGGGGAGAGAATTCAAGCATTGTAACAGTCTGTGTCTCTGAGGTATGAAAAGTTTTATAGTTTTAATAAAAAGTCATAGATCACTTAATAGAAAAAATAGGGGGAGGAAGCAGAATACTTGAATTAAAATATTCTAAAAGTCATTCCAAAAGTCAATACTTATCAGACCTTCTGCCCCACATAACTACTTTTTTTCATTCTGTGTGCTTGGTGTCCTTACTGTTTGGCTTCTGACTGTTGGATTACCCAGGGGCCTTATCCTTGGTTTCTTTCTCTATCAACAGGTGCTCCCTATGCGACCTCATCCAATTCTAAGGCTTTAATCCCCATATGTCAATGAATCAGTACCTGAGCTCTCCCTCCAAACTCCAGATATTTATATCAAACTGCTGATTTTAGCTCTCCACAGATATATTCCAAAGAAGCATGAATAAGTATTTGGGCTGAGAATGGTTAAGTTTTCTAAACTAACACCAGCCTGTTGTTTAGACAGATGAAGGATAGTCTGATGAAGAATATGGATCATGTGGCTAAAATACAAAGAAAAACTTGGCAAGGACGAGCTTTGGTATTTGACTTCTCACTGTGCACTAGCAACCCATAATTGTTATCAGATTCTGTTTTATGTTGAGTGGATATGGTCCAGAACTGTGAAAAATATCTTCTCTTATAGGAATGTGAGGGCAATCTGACTCCATCTATCACCTGGTCGACTGCCCCGGGGTAAAACTAGCTTGTTAGGCAGGTGACCCTCTCCTTTCTTACTAATCTCAAAACTATGTGCTTGGTCACAAAACAAAAGAACTTCCCTAATGTGGAGCAAAAGAGTAGCCATGACCCCTCCTGGCCCCCCATATTTCTCCTAGTCTAATAAATATCACTTAACCATGAAACCCAAGTCCATATCTTTAGTCTGTGAAAACAGCTGCTGAGATAGTCAAGTAGCCATAATTTCTGAATCATTGTACATTGAGCCAAAAGTTCAAGGTAAATGGTACCAAGATTTTTATTTGAACTTTTGTTTAATACTGTTTCTGTCATTTTTATGGAATATACTTTAATTTTACTGCTTTATTATCCAGTAAAATTGGGGGTTTTAAATATGCTATACCCCTAGGCTATATTTTTTTGTAGCACAGTGAATTTATATTTAATAGTCTTATGTTGGATGAACATGGCAATTATAATTTTTTACTGCCTGCAACTTTTATCTTTGTCTCTGCTCTCTTTCTCTGGCTCTCCACAACTGTGGAGTAAATATATTCACCTAGATGTCATACACAAAATTCAAAATAATGATTTCTTCATCATTATACCAAACCTCTCTCTTTTCTGGATTCTCTTTCTCTCTCTCGGGTAATCCGCAAAGTAGCTTAAGGTAAATAACATACTTGATACCAGTTTCTCTCTTTTAATCGACTGGTTGCCAAAATTTATCCATTCTATTATCTCCATTATTTTTCTATTTTCCATCTCTTTTCTCTGCTGTTACTTGATTTCAGACGCTTATAAATCATCAGTTAGTCTAGGACAATGACTCTGCAAAATGTAGTTGTAATTGGAAGAACTGGCATTTGAGCCAAAGATTTTAAAAATCTAAGGTCAAAGTTGTATCTGTATAATAAAGGTCAAGGATTTGGGATTTTAGTTTCCACACAACAGGAATGATGTTATCTAAGCAGTTTTAAAATATTAACCTGAAATTATATAGACATATTGGTTAAAAAAAAGCATACTGTAGTCAGAGAAGGAATGAAAAGGTTATTCTTATAATTAGGGCATGACTTGATAAGGGTCTAGCTATCACAGTTTTGGAGGGGAAATTTAAGGAAGAGGATGAATTAGTAAATTATCGACAGAAACTCGAAAGATTGGCTAGCATATTATTTTAGTTGTCTAATAGTTTTATTTAAATATCAACATATAAAAGACTTCATCTTTACTTCTTATGTAAGTAGGACCTACTGATTAAAGAACCAGCATTGTGGTTCACAACATTGCCCAGTTTCAGACATAAAGTCAGTACCACATCGCCCATCAAAATCAAACTATTTGTGATGTTCAAAGGTTCAGTTTTATGTTTGAAAAACACACCAGTGCTTTGAATTCTATAAAGCTCCTCAAACAAAAAAAAGGAACATACATGTCTCTTCCACATTTATCATTTTGTTCAGCAGAGTTTTGTTTGGAAAATGTCTACGATATCCAAAAACAAAGTTCCAGATGGAGGAGGTGAAAATAGACATATGTTCCAGCTGTCTTTAATCTCTCATTTCTTGGCTGTAGTTAAAATGAAACACGCCCTTTAAAAGACAGAATTGTCACTTCAAATGCGAGGGGTTCACGTAGTGGCCACTCACAGACTTCTGAATCTTCTAGTAATAATGATACCATGCTTGTACATTCTTGTGGTATATAGTGAACGCATTGGTGAGCACGCATGCGTGTGTATGTGTGTATAAACAATTTTCCTGAGTAGATCTTGTATTAGAGGTGGAATATCTACCTACATGTATTTCCAACACCCTGCTAGACACCCATAAAAATCTAAGTTTAAAACATCCCTGGGGTGCCTGAATGGTGTTGCTGGTTAAGCCTCTAACTCTTGGTTTCAGCGCAGGATGTGATTTCCCAGACATGAGATGGGGCTCTGTGCTCAGTGCAGAAGCTGCTTGGATTCTCTCTCTCCCTCTCCCTCTGCCCCTCCTGCTCCTGCTCTCTCTCTCACTCTCTAAAATAAAAAATAAGTCTTAACAAAAATTTCCTCTGTGTACTATTCTTAGCTTTGGCAGATTTCTGATTTCTGGTACCTTGGAGTGATCAAAACTAGGTAAGGAATAGTTTTTGTAGACTTCTACCTTGACAAGTCTTATGTGAGCAGTATCTCCAGGCATCTCAAACTCAGCGTATCCCGGTGGTAATGGAACTCTTCTGTACATGCACTGTGTCAGTAACAACATCCAGCTGTGATGCTGTATTATTGTTTTGCAAGATGTTACCATTGAAAGAAACTGGGTAAATGGTTCATCGGATCTCTCTGTACTATTTCTTAGAACTGCATTTGAATCTACAATTATCTCAAAGAAACAAATATGTTAAAAACTCAATTCGATGATTGTGCTCTCCCCCAAGAGAATAAACTTCTTTTATCTTTAATATCTGCTGATGACTCCAGCAGGTACCTGACAGGAGCATAGGCATCAACTTTGTGAGCCAAGGAACACACAAAAAATTGTCAGCAAACCACCAGAAACTAGGCGGGAGGCAGAGACATTCTCTCACACAGCCTTACTTCCTTTTTTCCCTAAAGAATCAATAGTTTGCTAAAGAATTAGTTAAGTTTATCTGTATGCCAATACTGTAAAATGAAAACATTAAATATCATATGGTGTTATCTTAAGGATGGCCGTTGCACAAATATTTTGTTTTGTTTTTGTCTTATCACTACTTCATTGTAGAAGAAAATCTCTCCAGAGATGGGCATTGTCACATCCTGATTTTGGAACATCTGTCATCCTAGAACAAAGTGTGATCACCTCTGGAGGCTGTAGGAATGTTTTTTCATTAAAAGATGAAGTTAAATGAATGGGTGCTTTCTCCAAACCTTCCTTCCTCTCATGGGGTTAGAATTTTTCCCATCTATTCTACCTACTACACACACCCACACACACACATGCACGTGTGCGCACACACACATATTGTTGTTGTTTTAATGTATTAAAATTTTTTCTAAGTGACTTTGATGTGTGTAATCCAACTTGCATGAAATACAGTACATCTTTTTTTTTTTTTTTTTTTTTAGATAGGAAGACAGAGATAAAACAAAACAAAAAAGAAGTTAAGGGGATGCCTGGGTGGCTCAGTGGGTTAAGCCTCTGCCTTCGGCTCAGGTCATGATCTCAGGGTCCTGGGATCAAGCCCTGCATTGGGCTCTCTGCTCAGAAGGGAGCCTGCTTCCCCCTCTCTCTCTGCCTGCCTCTCTGCCTGCTTGCGATCTCTGTCTGTCAAATAAATAAAAAACAAAAAGAAGAAGAAGAAGTAGTAGTGGTAGTTAAGGCAGAAAAGAGGGAGCTCAAAAAGGGAAATGGGCATTTAAAGGCCCAGCACCCCTGGTTAAATTATGGAAAATTATTTGTTAAGCTAATGACATCTGCATCTTTAACATTGTATTTGGAGGCAACATGGTCCTCACTTACAAATTTTACTTAAATCTATTTATGCTGTCATTTACAAATTGACCCATCTTGAATTGGGCCCTTATAACAAAGGGCTCTCAAATATGCTCAAATTGCAATACAACAGTCATTCCCTCTTCCTGCTCCCAGAGAATCATTCCCTGTAGAGACTTTAGCAAGCTTCTCTCATACTTCTCATACTTCCTAAAATTTCTGGACCACCCACAGAGTTTGGGTGGAGAGCTACCCTTCTCAGTTCCATGAGAATGGCAGTTGGGGACTGCAAACTGAGCTCTTCTGGAAACAGAGGTTCTCCCATGCCCTGAGCTTGCGAAGCTCCATATCCTTCTAAGGGTCATGGTGGTAGCGTTCTACCAGCTCAGCACAGTTACCACAGCGTCCTTGTTAAGCTAGAAATGTTAGCTACAGGACAGAGTGAAGTCTGGGCCCTTTGCAGTGTTCCACCTTCAGGAAAGGGTGTCTCTTCTGGCCTCAGACCTTGCCAGCTGATAGGTGCTGGAGGAGGTTACTCCTCGAAACAGAGGTTCTCCCATGCCCTGAGCTTGCGAAGCTCCATATCCTTCTAAGGGTCATGGTGGTAGCGTTCTACCAGCTCAGCACAGTTACCACAGCATCCTTGTTAAGCTAGAAATGTTAGCTACAGGACAGAGTGAAGTCTGGGCCCTTTGCAGTGTTCCACCTTCAGGAGAGGGTGTCTCTTCTGGCCTCAGACCTTGCCAGCTGATAGGTGCTGGAGGAGGTTACTCCTCTCTCTCGAACGCCGGGCTCTGTGGGAAGCCATTCAGGATCAAATGAGTGAACGGCAAAGGGAGTATGTACCCTTTATCGACTGCATCAAAACTACCCACAATGGACTTTACTGGAGAGTTGCTCCTTTTAATTCCTCAATCTGGACATGCTTGGTGAAGCCTGGGATCCAGGGGTCAGCCAGACTGGCTGAACTTCAGGCAGTCCTCTTACCCTGGCCAACAACTGGCCCCATCTGTGTGTGTTTACGGACCCTTGGTCCGTTGCCCGAGGCTCCACCAATGGTAGCCAGAGCAGTTACTCATCCAAAGTTTCTCACTTTGGCAAACGCAACTATGGGAATCTCTTGCCTCACAGAAGCTCAAAATGTAAATCAAGGTTACATATTAAAGCCACAATCCAGGCCTCACTTTATCCACTTTGGAGCTCTAGACGTTGTTACAAGTGACCATTTCACGTCTAAAAATACACAATGCTGGGCTCTTGAACAAGGCATTCAGTGGAACTTCCACTGTCCTCATCAGTCTCAGGCTCTGGGATTCATAGAGCATTATTATGGCATACTGTAGCAAGTCCAAATATAATTAAATGCAATATGGTGTATTTCCATCATCAGTAAGCTCTCGGGGTGGATTATAATAAAGAGTCTGATTCCATTTTTGATGTTTGACAGTCAAAACTTTCAGGGCCCACCCTTCTGCCCTGCATTTGGGCTAGCTAATAATAATAGCTAATAAGCCCAGGTGTTCCCTCTTTTGTTACTGGCAGGAAATTCAAACCATGCTAGTTCCAGGCCACAGGTGGGAATCCTCATCTCAGCTCCACTCTCTAATCACAAGAAAAGCCAAGCCAGTCTCACTTCCTTTCTTTCGAGCCATTTTCAGATCTGCTTGGGAGCCTGCCCTGTGTCCACCCGAGAAGCCCTCACTGTGTGAGTAATATGACTTTTCATCACCTCTCAGGCATTATGTGGGGTCATCAGTCTTGACATCCAAAGCAAATTTTTGGTAGGACAACCCACAGCCTACTTTCTCCTAAATGTTAGTTAATACCTCAACAAACAATGGGCTCAATGAAGCTAGGCTTTAGGATTATTTGAAGCACCCTGATAGAATTTTGCAATCTTCCCTGTAATTTGAGTGTGTTGCAAATTGGAAAATATCTGAATTCTCTATTCCAAAGGGTATTATCAACTAAAAATAGAAGTTCAGCTGTCTCTTCTGTTTCTTAAATTAACAATTTGTGTGTATAATTTTCATCTGTCAATTCCAGACAACGGGGAGAGCTCACACCTTCATAGAGCCATAATTCCTATTTCTTTGAAAGTTGTTTAACTGCGATGCTGCAGAAACAATTAAGTTACTATATTAGGTTTCAATGCAAAATAAACTAATACGTTTAAAATTAGAGGTATTCTGAGCTGGGTGTCCCAAACATTCCTAAACTGTTCTGAGATTGGAATTCGAATGACTCAGATGTTCAGAACTGAAGTTTCTTTTCTCTCAGTCTGGCACATCATTTACTTCTGTTTCAAGGATTTCATTACTAAAATGTGTTAAATGCATAGAGATTTGCAGATGCAGAATTTTTTTGATAAAAATTCTTGATGACAAAACAAACTAGATGCACATTTATGTAATTTGTATATTATAATTACATAAATTCCATATTTGTATAATCCTGTCCAAGTTGCTGGATACATTTTTAGTACATTGGGGAAATATGTGGTTTCTTAGCATCTGATCTGATGGACTTTCCTTTCCAGCTGTACTGGAATCTCTTGAGTATGGCTATAAAGAGCTTGGAAAAAGGATATTCATTCCTTTTGAATATATTCAGAGACAATAAAAAATTTTGTTCAAGTTTAGCAGCAAGAATTTTTACCACCCTTCAAAATTGCAGAAAGTCATGAATTATCTTTAAAATTAATAATTCAGATGATTTTTTTCTATCTGAAAATGTGGGTTCCAAAGAAATATTTGTATATTCTATACAATGAATGCTGTATTAATTAGTAACATACTTCTGGAAAGATGTCTTATCAAAAACATTCTGCTAATTTGCCACCAAGAAAATTTATGTATATTCATGACAAAAGGGAATCCAATCTATGGAAAGAGAAAAATTATAGGAAACAGCTACACAAAAGCGAAACATTGACAGAAAAGCATATGCCAGCAGATTGTCTCTTATTTTGGTGGAAAAGATATATTAAGTCTCATGGTTTTGACACACTTATTTTTTCATCCATGAAGTTTTGTTGAGCACTGTGCTGCTCAACTCTGCTAAGCACCATAGATATAATGCAGTCTTGGTACTTGAGATGCTCGCAGTCAAGTAAGAAAGAAAAACATATTATGACACAGTATCGTAATATGAATAGGATAGTAATGCTTTCGGAGCATAATTAATTCTGGTTAGTCATTGTTTTAAGGTTATGGGAGGAGTGCAACAAAGGTGAGTTTTTAGGCTAGGTCAAAAAGTACATCAAACCATATGATCACCTCAACAGATGCAGAAACAAAACAAAACAAAACCATTTGACAAGATCCAACATTTTTTTTAATGGCAAGACATTTGATCAATTTAGAAGGGAACTCCCTCCACATAAGAAGTCCATTTATAAGAAACTCACAACTAATATCATACTCAATGGTAAAAGACTGAAAGCTCTTGCTCTAAGACCTGGGACAAGACAAGCATGCCTGCTTTCTCTACTTCTATTCATTATAGTACTGGAAATTAGAGCCAGGAGAATTAGACAAGGGAAAAAGAAAGGCACCCAATTCAGAAAGAAGAAGTAAAATTTTCTCTGTTCATAGGAGACATAATCTTATAGCTAGGAAGCCTTAAAGAGTCAATTAAAACATGTTAAAGCAGATAAGTGAATTCAAGCAAACTTTCAGGATACTAAATTCAACATGCAAAAGTCAGTTGTACTTTTATGCACTAGTAGTGGACATCCAAAGTGAAACTGGATTGGAAAAAAATTCATTTACAATAGCAAATAAGGGAGTAAAATGCAGTACTTAGGAATAAATTAAATAATGGAATCACATAACTTACACAATGAAAACTATAAAACACTTCTTAAGAGAAATTAAAGAACTAAATTAATGGAAAGACATCTTGTGTATGGACTGGAAGATTTAACAGAGTTAAGATGACAATACTATCAAAGCAGTTTACAGATTCAATGTAATCCCTCTCAAAATTCTAATAACGCTTATGACAGAAATGGAAAAACCCCATCCTAAAACTTATATGGAATCTTCGAGACACTGAATAGCCAAAACAGTCTTCTTTTTTTTTTAAGATTTTATTTATTTATTTGTTGGGGGTGGGGAGGCGGGGGGAGGACAAGAGAGGGGTACAAGCTCCACAAACAGGAGAAGCAGCAGGCAGAGGGAAAGGCAGGCTCCCCACTGAGCAAGGACCCAGATGGATGTGGGACTTGATCCCAGGACCCTGGGATCATGACCTGAGCCAAAGGCAGACGCTTAACCAACTGAACTACCCAGGCATCCTGCCAAAACAGTCCTGAAAAAGTAACAGAGCTGAAGATTTCACACTCATCAATACTAACCACAAAGCAAA
The DNA here is from genome assembly GCF_002288905.1 of Enhydra lutris kenyoni. Lineage (NCBI taxonomy): Eukaryota > Metazoa > Chordata > Mammalia > Carnivora > Mustelidae > Enhydra > Enhydra lutris. Next base: position 20,020,246 of record NW_019154095.1, on the reverse strand, counting down.
ATGATGAAACATTGTGGCACAAACATAAGGGTAGACATATAGATCAACGGGATAGAACTTAGTGTCTAGAAAGAAAATCTCACACTTATGGTGAGCTGATTTTTGACAAGGGTGCCAAGACTATTTAATGGGGAAGACCAATCTCGTTAGTAATTGTGCTGGAAAACTCGATACCCACAAGCAAAAGAATGAATCCTTATTTCACACCATAAATTTAAAAAAAACTCAAAATGGATTAAAAACCAAAACCTAAGACCTAAGATCATAGAAAACTTAAAAGAAAACATAAGGACAGATCTACATGACCTTAGACTTGGCAATGGTTTCTTAAATATGACACCAAAAGCATAGACAACAAAAGAAAAAAATAGACAAATCTGACTTCATTAAAATTAAAAACTTTTATGCACCAAAGAACACTATCAAGAGACTGAAAAGGCAGCCCACAGAAAGGGAGAAAATATTTGCAACTCATATATCAGGCAAGGGTTTCATATCCAGAATATATAAATGACTCTTGCAAGTCAACAAAAGTCAAAACAACCCAACTTATAAAATAGGCAAAGGTCTTTGAATACTCATTGCTCCAAAGATGACACCCATATGGCCAAGAGGCACATGACAAGATGCTCAACCTCAGTAGCCAAATGCCAATCCAAAGCAAAGTAAGATGCCGGACACAGAGGAACAAACATTATGATTCCACTTACATGAATTATCTAGATAAGCAAATTCATAGACACAGAAAGTACATAGATGTTACCAGAGACTGGGAGGAGGAGAAAAGGGGTGGAGGGTGGTTATTGTTTAACAGATCTGGAGTTTGTGTTTGGGGTAAAGAGAAATTACTGCACAACATTATTAATGTAAATAATGCCACTGAATGGTACAATTAGCCATGGCTAAAATGGCAAATTTTATATACACATACATATTCTCACAGTGAAAAAAAGGTACAGAAGAGAGTACATCATAAATTATCTTTGGTGTTTCTATCTGCATAAATACTGGAAAGATAACAAACTAGTATAAGTGGCTACTTAAGAGTTAATATGAATAATCAGCTCATACACACTAATTTGGTTGTACTGGCTAAAACATAGGAATACTCTGTCCTGATTGATAAGTAGCCACTCCCCAGTTCCCTGACTTTCTTCTACCTCTGCTCTCATCCTGGGATACCTGATTATCCCATGATCCAGAAAGTAAAGAGTTAATCTGGCAGACGGGGCTCTTTCAGGCCCACATAGAAGAAGTGAGAGGATAACAGGGTAACCGGGAAACTGCACACTCAGACTTTTGACATCCTTCTGACAGTTTGAGTCATGCAACTGTACTACCTACTTACTATAATGAAATATAAAAAGTTAAGGAGTAGACCAACTATAAAAGACAAGAGAATCTGAGCAATACAAATGCATACTTGTAAAATATTGGCAGGAAGAACAGGAGAGCCCAGGAAAGTGCAAGTTTTATGGAGGGGCTTAAACATGGGGGGATTGGGATAGGCATGGAGGATGAGATTAGACAGGTAAACGTGGGCCAAATATGAAGGAACATCTATGTAGCATTAATTAATTCAAGCTATTTTTTTTAAGATTTTATTTATTTATTTGACAGATAGAGATCACAAGTAGACAGAGAGGCAGGCAGAGAGAGAGGAGGAAGCAGGATCCCCGCCGAGCAGAGAGCCCGACATGGGGCTCGATCCCAGGACCCTGAGACCATGACCTGAGCTGAAGGCAGAGGCTTAACCCACTGAGCCACCCAGGTGCCCCAATTCAAGCTATTTCTATTGCACTGATGAATCATTATTTTTTTTAATCAAGGGAATAACTTGAACAGGTCTGTGTGTTAGAAATATAGTTACGACAACTGCGTAGGTGATGGAGTGAAGAGGAGAGAAGCCAGGAGTGAGAGTGCTGAGATGATGAGGAAAGTGGTAACAAGATGGAAATAAGTCATGGTCAGAAGAATGATCCAGTGGTCTTGCTGAAAAAGTTAGCTTGGGAGTTGTTAATAAAAAAGAGCAGGAACAAGTAATGACTCTTAGATTTCTAGCTTAGTTTACAGAGGGGGTGGATTATGACCTTTAATGGGGAATTCTAAATGGGAAATTATTCAGAATTTTGATTACGTGAAATGGGAATATATTGAGATGGCAAAGATAAAGCATGATGTAATGTGGATTTCAAATAAAAAGTTATTATGAAAATGGTAATGTTTTTCATTTTATTTAGGAATGACTAAGAGGAAATATGCTAAGTTCTACAGGACAAAACAGTATCTTTGTACATAAATGAAAGTCTAAACCCAAAGAGTATTATTGGAATATGATACAATAACTATTTTGTGCTGTTTTTTACAAATTTATTTTTGACTGTGATAGCTTAGGTGTTAGACATGCAGAAAAATGACCTCCAGGTACTGTCACTAATTCTAGGATTTATATTTTTATAGAAAAATAACAAATAGGACTTCTCAAAATGGTATCTCAAAATGCCATCTAACACTTTTTCCCAATAAATGTATTTTCAAAATACCATGGTGTTCTTGAGGGGGTAATATTATTTCATCAGATGAACAAGAAGAGTTCCATAAAATCTTTATGAAGAAAATGACTTTTTAGAGCACTTGCAGCAAGCATTCTTCCCTCACTTCTGTATCTACCTCCAGCTACCCCCTTTCTCCCCACACAGATGAACTTCTAGGATTAGTGCGCATTCATAGGCCTCACCTCCTTACCTTACATTTATTCCTCGATCCACTTTGCCTGATTTCCATAAGTGAAGTGTCTGTTGCTAAGGTCAACAGAGCCCAACAGGTAAGGCTAAGGAAATTGTCTCACAGGAACTCTCTGCTGCATTAGCATACTTAGCCCGTCCTTTCTGGAATGTTCTTTCTTTGATCTCTGTTAACACTATGGCTTCCTTTATCCTTCTGTGGTCATTTTTCTCAACCTCCTTTGTTGGCTTATTCTCTTCCATCCAGCCATTAGTTGCTGGATTTCTCAGGAGCTGCTCATAACCTCCCCTCTTTCACTCCACTCCTTCTAGAAAAGTTTACCATATCTTTGATTTCAATTTCCAACTATAGGTCAGTGATTCCACGCCACGCTTTATTTCAAATCTAGGCGCGACCTTTTCTCTTGACTGCAAGCACAAATAACCAGCCATTTCCCAACCTCTCAATGTAAATGTCTTAAATATACCTTAAACTAACCATGCTCAGATAATCACACTCTTAATCACTACCATCAAACAAGATCCTTTTCCAATGTTCCTTTAATGATATTTTTCATCCAAGTGCACAAGTCAGAAATTTAGTAACATTCTCAACATTTACCTTTTATTAAATCCCATATCCATTTCTTCACCAAAGATTGTTAATTATTACCTCCTAAGTATCTCTTACATCTCTGTACTTCTATCTGTATTGTCAAACCCTAGTCTAAGCCACCAACATCTCTCTCCTGGATTGTTTCAAACATTTTGTAGTATACCAACTACAGTGTTGCCATCTATAACAATAACAATAACAATAATAATAATAAACATGATGGAGAGTTTTTAGCCCACATAGCTGTGAAGGAAGCATAGTCAAGTCTTAAATTAGTTTCCCAAGTACCTGTAAAAATGATGATTATTCAAATACACAACAGAAACATTTATCCACATTACACATTATCATTGGTAAACACCATCTCCTGTTTGGATAGAGTAGGTGGCTTGGTCAAGCAGCAGAGAAAGGGTGAGTGACAAGTGCTTTTTTCATTCTGCCGCATCTGCTCTCTATCTGACCTTTCAAAACTATAGTATCTGATCTGACTTTGCTCATTCAGTCTTTTCCAGATTATTTTGGGGTCATCTGAAAGCCTAGGAAAACCCTCCTGATGTGCATCTCCAATACGGGTAAGAAAGTCTTTGGTATAAAGATGTCTGTCTATCTTCTCTTGGAGTAGTAGGGACTCTAGCAAAGTCTTCTTCTGTCGCAGAAAGGCAGATTGGGCCAGTTCTGCTCTTTTTCTGTTGCAGAGGGGACAACAAGAAGAAATGTGTTGCTTAGCTGTCGCCACCTGTTTTGGTGTTGTCCTCATGTTTTTTAGGTAGATTCTGTTCAAAAGTTCATCAGGAACGGCACAGTTTAAGGCATCTTTCTCTGAAACCTCTGCATCCAATCTAAGCTGTAGCCTTTTACGTCTGCTGCCCTTTTTCTCCTTGGAGTTTGCTCTGTGATGGATCAGGTTGATTTTAATGTCACAAAAAGACTGCAGGGCATTCAGTTCTTCATCAGACACCCGAGTGGTTTCTGTTTGAAGTTTAGTGTCTGACTGGTGCTTTCCAGAGTTCATTTCTTTGCCCTTGAGATGGTTGATCCATTTTCTACTGAATTTCTTTTCATTATTTTGGCAGTCTGAAAGCTCAGATTGTCTGTCTCGATACTCCAAGCGTGTAGTGGTCTTTCCACTCCCAGATGTGCTCCCAGAGGTATGGGACCAGGGCTGCAGTCCTCCGGAAGAGCTGAAAGAACTGGAACTCTGGACCTCATCAGTAAAGGTCCCATCAGAAAGGTCTCCCATAGCCCTGATGTCCGTTTGGGCCAGTTCCCCTTGCTCTCCTCAATTCCCAGGCTTCTAGGCGAATGGCTATCACTTTGCATCATTCTGGGCTCCTCATCTGCTCTGCCCTTATTAAGACGGGCTCAGGCACTGGTCACAAGGGAGTCCACAGGGGTGGGTCTCACAGCAGGCAGCTCTGCAAGGATCCGCTTCCGGGCTACGGCTCCCCGGCTGCCTTGGCAACGAGGCTGGGCTTGCGCAGTGGGTGCCAGCGCTGAGCTCCTCCTCTTTCCCCGCCCCCTCCAGTGTAGACTGCCTGATCCCAGACAGCTCGCTGGGTTTGCAAAGCGCAGGCTCCGTAGTCTCTGTGGCGGCTCCTCCTTAGTGCTATTTTAAGTACAAAGTCTAACGATTCATGAGAGAAGCTAGCAAACTGCATTTCTTCAGGGATCTAACGAGCGTACGTGTGTTAGGCCAATGAGCCCAGGCGACCTCTAATTCGAGAATGTATGTCCCGCCGTCCCCCCGCCCCAATAAAGCTGGTCAAAAAGCGCAGCAAAAATCCATCTGCGGATCGTATAACCAGTTCACCTATTCGTAGACCATGTCTTAAGAGTAAATACTGAACGACTGAAACCATCCCACAAGACTCCTGCCCGCACATCTTGCACAACTTTCTGTGCTCCCAGATTGGGATGACCTTCTGTGCTCGGATTTTCCCAAACAACGGGTTTTCAGGTCTTTGGTTCAGGCAGTTACCCTCACACTAGCACGTCAACACACCTTCTCTTTGTATGATTTATTACTGTTCCTCCTTCAAGTCCCATTTTCTCAGGGATGATTTCATACCCATCCTGCCCCAAACTCTTTACAGCCTTTCTTTCATGGTTTGCTGCTATATTATGGTAACCCGCCCCCCCCCATTACCCCACTAGATTAAAAATTCCATGATGGCAGAAACTAAGCCTGTGTTGCCCAGCACTCACCAGGTACCTGACGCATTAGAAGGCATTGGGTAAATCTGTTAAGTAAATGCACTGAATGACTGTGAAAACAAATGAATATAACCTCACACAGACCCAGTGTACTACCAGCTGAAGGAACTCCAATCTTAATCTTTCTGATCCACAACCCACCCCCTGGGTGGGAAATTACTCTTTTACCCATGATTTATCCCTTTAAAAGAGCCTTTTAAAAAACATGGTAGAATTTTATTAATAACTGTTCTTATGAATTATAATATGTTGTCTCTGAAAATGGACTTTTTCTAGGTCTTAGTAAGTATCTGAGATTATTTTAAGAGAATGAATGGGCTCCTTGGTCAGCTCCCCTGCCCCATGTTGTTCAAGATTAGCCAGATATATTTAATGTTATTCTAAAAAAATGTTCATCTTTTCATGAACAAAGGGTCAAAAGGCTGAAATGTTCAAAAAGTATCTCTCAAATATGAACCAGCTTCACATGGATGATAAAGAGATTGCAACTTTATGTATTCAACCCAGATAATATTTTATCATATAATATTAGTCTTTCAAAGGAGGTAGCAGATAATTTGTGGGTAGCTCCAAGTGATTTCCCCATCTCAAGGGCTCAAGATTTTCATTTTAAAGACTTTCCTTATTATCTGAATATTTATATGTAATTCATTATAACCCATAATTTTCCTAAAAATATTGATCAAAGGAACTATACTTTGTAATAAAGTATATTCATATCTTCCAATAAGCTATTTTTAATACTGTATCCTAGAGGCAGATACATTTGGGGAGAATATTCTGTTATTAGCCATTTTTTATAAAAATAAGCATGACCCAGTAAATTGTTTAATACTCTTTTTTTTTTTTAAAGATTTTATTTATTTATTTGACACAGAGAAAGAGAGATCACAAGTAGGCAGAGAGGCAGGCAGAGAGAGGGGGGAAGCAGGCTCCCTGCTGAGCAGAGAGCCCAATGCGGGGCTCAATCCCAGGACCCTGAGATCATGACCTGAGCTGAAGGCAGAGGCCTAACCCACTGAGCCACCCAGGCACCCCTGTTTAATACTCTTAACACAGGTGTTTTCCAAGGTACAGTCAGTCACGTTTCTTCCAGGGTCCTGACAAAATCCAAGGTTAGGGGAACTGGTGAAAACCTCTCCTGGCTCTCTTGCCCAGGCTTTGGACACCCATGTGTACTTGGGCTCCTTCCTGTAGATTGGCTCTTTTTCTTTGAAAAGCACGCCTGAGAAGCGCCAGAGAGAATGTGCTTTGGCACCCACAGTGTAGCACACCATCACTAAGGTGACTTCCTCTGGTAACCTTTTTCTCCATAAACCTTAGGCACCTCTTAGGGGCTGATGGGAATGTTGGGATCTTTACCGAGGGAATTGTGGTCTAAGATGGCCTGGAGTGGGGGAGGAGGGGTGGAGTAATAGGAAGTAAAGAGATGAATCAGGTGTTCCTGGCCTAACCATGTGATGGCACAACTTTGCCTTACAAACACTGCTCCTTCCAAGTTCTTCATGGGGAGCAGGGCAAAGCTCTTCTTCCAGCTTTTCCTCAACAATTAAATGTGCTTTACAGCTATGGGGCTTAACCCCAGAGAGCGAAGGTCAAAATAAGTTAGTCTTCCTCTATGATTCCCTTTCTCTCACACTGTTTCTTCCTGTCCGGCAAGCCCTTCTCCCCTCAGCTATCGTAGCTCCTTCCTTCCCAGGTGGCATTTAGCCTGTACTCCTTCCTGGAGCCATTGTGGTATTCACTGTACCAGGAGGGAATCTAGTGTATGACTAAGGGAAATTAAGCTGACAAATCTTTCAACAATATTCTACCCTTCACCTAAACTTCACAGCACTGTACTTGGTTCTGTGGATCAAACAAAATGAATTTCTTCAATTCATTCAAAATGAATTTCTTCTCCTAAGGGTCTAAGATGAATGTGTCAGAAATCTCACGGTGAGAAATGATGTTTGCAGAGTAAAGAATCTTACATCACTCGTGTTAAAAAAATTATTTCAACTTACAGGAAGTACTGGTTCTTCATTCATTTAAAATGTTTTTTTCCCTCACAAATATCTTAATTTTTCCATTCCTTTTTCCTGTGTGTCTTCTATAAATTTTCTAAAATTGATTTCCTTATGCAGAGTTGCCCTTTGCTTTAACAATTGCTTTTCAAAGGTAGTATGTTTATTGTACTTTAAGAGATAAGGATAAGCCACCAATATTTATTTTAGTATATGTGCTGCTGAAGCGAGCACTCAATGTTGATTTTAAATAAGTAATCTGAATTCTGATCTCTCAAAGATTATACTACAAGCATTTATAAAATATTTTCTACTTTTCCTTGAATAATTTTTTGTTAGTAAAATCTAGATTATATTGTTTTATAAACTATTTTCTTCAATTAGTAATAATATGGCTTTTCCATTCAATTTGTAAAAATTCTTTTTCAACATAATTTCAACATATTTGATTTACTTAATAATTAAATTATCTAGGCACAAAGTATTTCCAGGGTTTTTTGCTCCTAAAAATTATCAGGATAAATGTTTTCCTAGTAAATCTTTATATACATTCATAGCTCTACATTTATGATAAATTCCTGAAATTGTAATTGATAGTCAAATGTATGTGCAATTTGAAATCTTTTAATACATCAGTTCTTTCCTTATACATTTTACCTTCTCCTATAGTATGTAAAATTCAAAATATAATATTATTTTATCTATAAAGACTTCAGTTTATAACTCTAGTAGGTAAGGTATATTTCTAAAAATATAACAATATTATGATAATTGTCACATCTAAAACATAATTCCTTAATACCATCTAGTAATTATTCTGTATTCAAATTTCTCTGTGTCAAAAATAATTTTGTGAGTCACAGCGCTTACAGTGAGGTCTGTTCACTGCATTTGGTTGGTAGAAATTTCTTTTACTCCACAAATTCTTCCCAAGTACAAACAATTTTAAAAAAGGAAAAAGAGCAGACAAATTTAATTTTCTTCTCTGCAGCTACTGTTAGTTCCCTATAGATGATAATTGAAGTTTTCCATGTATTCTTTCAAGTATCTTTTTGAAATTATACATCAATATACTTTTGTACACCCTTTCTCACAAAAAAGACACATTCCACATATTCTACACATTGATTTACACTTTCTTTTTGCTTTTTTCTTAAATATCTATCTGGAATGTCACTTCCCTTCAAGCTATACACACCTTCCTCATTTCCCTTTACAGCTGCATTGTATTGTGGGAATGTACCATAGTAATTTCCACATTTTTATGAACATTTTGGTCTCATAAGGAATCAAGTTTTTCTTAGTATTTGGGGAGATATATCTCCAATATGGTTTCTAGGACTGAAATTAGCAAATTGAAAATTCAGGCATGTGTAGCTGTTTTTGCTTTTTGTTTTTTTCTTCTTTTAACGTACTTGCAAATTCCCCTCTTTGGGGGTAGGGAGTATGTTTTGCATTGTATAAGAACAGTAGTTCCCAAGAGCCTTGCCATCAGGCTATGTATTCAGATTTATGAATTTTTGTGAATCTAATGGATGAGAAATGGTATTTCAATGTAACTTTAAACTGAATTCTCCTTATTACAAGTGAGATTGAACACCATTTTATGTGTATAGGGCCATTTACAGTTATTTTTGTGAGCACTGTCTATTCATTTTACCACAAGATTTTTTATTTATTCTTCTGAATTCTTAAGAAAGCATTTAAAATCACTTTAATATTGGAAGTATTAACTATTTGTCTGTGAGATAGGTCCCAAATGATTTTCCCACTTTGTCTTTTTATTTGCTTATGCTGTTTGCCATGCAAAAGTTGGATTTTTATTTCATATAGCAAATTTATCCATTTTCTTAGTGTTCTAGAATTCTTAATCATATTTAGAAAAATTTTGTCTACTCCCATATTATAAATAAACTCACTCATATTTTCTTTTGTTTTAAATTTTTATTTATTTGACAGAGAGAGAGATCACAAGTCGGCAGAGAGGAAGGCAGAGAGGGAAGCAAGCTCCCCGCTGAGCAGAGAGCCCAATGCGGGGCTTGATCCCAGGACCCTGGGATCATGACCCGAGCTGAAGGCAGAGGCTTTAACCCACCGAGCCACCCAGGCACCCCTCATATTTTCTTATAGTATTTGTGAGTCTTTTTCTTCTCTGTGTTAGTATTCTAATCCTCTTTATAATTTCTTCTCTAATATGAAGAATGAACCTAATTGTATGTTTTTCTGTATGGCTATCCAGTGATCCCAACCATACTTCCCCAAATGTTCTTTGTTACCCCACTGCTTTTAGAGGCTGACTTTATCATAAATTCCCACACACATTTAGTTTTTGTTTTGTTGTGTTGTGTTGTGTTTTTTGTTTTTTTTTCTTGTATTTTCAACTTCAATACATTGGTTTGTCCTTCTATTTCTACATACCAACACTATACTGTTTTAACAGACTCTATAATATGTTTTAGCTTCTTACAGGGCCAGACCCCTCTCCTTGATTTTTAGGAATTTGTTATATGTTCTTATTTCTTTATCTTTCCTAATGAACTTTATAACCAACCTGTCTTGCTTCAGGATAAAAGTTAAAAAAATACACACACACACACACACACACACACACACACATATATAAAATATTCTTTTATTAGAATACACTAAATTTATAAACATGGAGGATTTTTTAAACTGGGTCTTCCTAACCAGAAATTTGGCATGTCTTTACAAGTATTCAAGTGTACTTTGGTATCTTTTAGGTAGTTTCTTCATTTAGGTTCTTTATGGATTTTATTTTGTTTTATATACTTTTATGCTAGTGACCATAGAGGAAGTTACTTCTTCCACTGTATCTTGCAACTGATTATTATTTATACACTGGAATGCCATCGATACCTCTATTTTTATTTTATAGCTTGCTAGTTTAGTGTTTATTGTTTAGAGTAACTGCATCTTTGTCTTGGATTTGTAAAACATATATAAAACTTTCGATAGTTTAGAAGTGATTTTGATCTTGGAAAACAAAAGTCAGAATGATCTTCGTGACATAGAATTATCCTATAAAATGCTGCTATAGCAAAGCTCTGATAGATAGATAAAATATTGAAGAAATTCATCAATTTTTTTTTATTTGTGTGGTATACTAATTTGCTGGGGTTGCTATAATAAAATACCACAAACTAAGTGGCTCAAACAACAGAAATTGCCTCACAGTCTATAGAAACTAGAAGTGTAAAATCAGAGCATTGCCAGGATTGGGTCCTTCTGAGGGCTGTGAGGGAAGGGTCTGTTGCAGGCCTCTCTCCTTGACTAGTAGAACCTGTCTTCAGGTTCATGTGGTGTTCTGCCCATATGCATGTCTGTGTGTCCAAATTTCACCTCTTATGAAGACACCAGCCATACTGGTGTCCAATATTGGCGGCCCACAGTAATGACCTCATTTTAACTTGCTTACCTCTGTAAAGACCAGATCTCTAAAGGGATACACATTCTGAGGTAGTGGAGGTGAGGACTTCAACAGAAGAATTTGTTGGGGATGCAAGTGAACCCATAGTATGTGGTTTTTATGAAAAAGAGATTAAAGGTTAATTCGATAGTCTGCCTCTAAGATAGACTTTTATTGTAAAACTGCTTGTGATTTGCTAAGTGAGAAAAAAAGAGTAGTTAAATACAGGGACTTAAGAAAAGACCAACTGCTTTATAGGTGTAGGTAGAGCTACATTCTAGGTGGTAATTTCGACTTCATTTGTCTGTTAATTAAGAAGTATCTTTGTTTTGGATGAAGGCCCTTGGGGGCCCTGTGAATACAACTTAAATTCTCTGACACTGTTAAAAATGTGACTGGCCAGCCTTTAGAGAGATGGCTCACATTTAGTGTTTTAAGTAAGATATTATTGTTCCTCCTAGAAAATAAGAAAAATTTAAATTTTTAATTTTGAACAGATCTTTTAAAATATTTTGACTGGGGGAAAAAATGGGGCACCTGGGTGACTCAGTCATTTAAGCCACAACCTTCAGCTCAGGTCAAGATTTTGGGGTCCTGGGATGGAGCTTCTTCAGGCTCCCTGCTCAGCAGAGAGCCTGCTTCTCCCTCTCCCTCCCTCCCTTCTCCTTCTCCCTCTCCCTCACCTCCCACCCCCCCACACACATTTGTGCACACATTGTCTCTCTCTCTCTCTCATAAATAAATAAAATCTTTTTAAAAAAGAAAAAATAAAATATTTTGATTGGTGTATTTCAGGGTTTTTAATGTTTTTAAGCCTTGATTTCCCACTGCTTCATTTGAGTATCTGGTAAAATTCCAAACACGTATTGGGCAGAAATTACTGTTATTTTAGAAATAAATATCTTCAATATATTTAAGTGCACCAACAGTGATATTCTTCACAATAAATAATGTTAAATATGAATTAGAATTGTATGATATCTTTTGCTATTTTCTGGAAAATTCTATGGTAACAATATAATATATAGGTTTTCTAGCCTTATTTGCTTCCCCTTCACTTCATATTAAGAACCATTCTTGGCATCTTTATGCAATTTTAGGAAGTTGGGTCCCTGGGCCTTTGGACAGTACTATTTAATACTGATGTTGGCATCTAAGAAATTAACATAAATCAGAACTTAATTAATTATAATACATTTCTCTGCAAAACACAAAGGATATATGAAATGAATCCAGAAATGTCATTAATTTAAGTTTGAGTTATGTAGTTTTGTGTGTTCTTGAGGGCCAGAGGTCTCTGACTCTGGATGATGGAGAAAAAGATTGGAATTCACAGTGGTTTTCCTGAAAACTACTACACGGAATGAATTTTCCTCTCCGTATCTTTGCAAAGCATTTTACTGTAATTTTCCTACTTACAAAGTGAGCTTTCACTGTAAAATGAATATTCATATGGTGGCATAGGGTTGAATGACATAGAAATTGCAAATAATTTCATTTGAGACCAATATTTCCTTAGAACTATTTTATTGACGTGTTCAAAGCAATCATAAAAATCTCACTATGCTCTGGAAAGACATCTAATGCAATAAATTGAGCTCACAGACTCAACCTATTTTATCTCCTTATTTTAGATAGGCATTTTCCAAAAACAAACTCTATCACTGAAGAATGTAAGACTGTTTCTTTAGAGCCTTCCATGCTTAACTTGAAAGCTGTCAACCCAGGAGGCTGAAACAGAGCAAGATTATGAAACCTGAGTGAATAGTTCATTCTTTGCGCCCATGCCCTTGCTGCAGGCTGCCCCGTGGTACAGGCCCGAGAGGTATGCACTATGATAGCTAATGAAGCACTTCCTTTATGTCTCACTGACCAGAACTCTTATTTGAAGCCTGTATATTATGCCACTGAAATCTCACAATATCAGCCTTTGTTCTGGCTAGCAGAGACTGCTTCTAGTCCTTCTGTGGCTACATTTCATGCATCAAACTTGTTAGACCCTCTACTAATACATGTGGCTCTATGCTATTAAGCTAATTCTTATAATGTTGTAGAGTTTGTTTTGTTGTGTTCTTGCCTTGCCCCCCTTTTTAAAAAATATTTTATTTATTTATTTGACACAGAGAGAGAGAGTATGTGTGTGAAAGAGAGAATACAAGCAGGGGAAGCAGGAGAGGGAGAAGCAGGCTTCCATGGAACAGGGAGCCTGATGTGGGGCTCGATCCCAGGATGCTGGGATCATAACCTGAGCAGAGGGCAGACCCTTAACGATTGAGTCACCCAGGCACCCCATTGCCTGCCCCTTTTTATTACTGTAACCCCCAAAGCCAAGAACTATAATTTGAAATCATGTGGAGATACAATCTTGGGGGTGAAAAACCACTGAAGAGAATGGCATCAAATGGATCAACACTAATTAGACTATCCAAGGGGCACCTGGGTGGTTCAGTGGGTTAAGGCTCTGCCTTCCGCTCAGGTCATTATCTCAGGGTCCTGGGATCGAGCCCCGCATTGGGCTCTCTGCTCAGCCAGGAGCCTGCTTCCTGCTGTTTCTCTCTGCGGGCCTCTCTGCCTACTTGTGATGTCTGTCTGTCAAGTAAGTAAATAAAATATTAAAAAATAAAGTGATCCCCTTATTATATTTTAACATATTCTCATACTGTGTTATCTGATTGGACATCTTCCTTCCCTCAACCTCTATTATATTGATAGGCTCCAACACAAGCTTTGATAAAGTGACCTAAGGGACAACTGAGAGTGATTTCCACAGGCGTCTATAAAATATGGGCTTCAGTTAACCTAAATACAAACAAGAAAAGTTAAAAGGTTGCTTAAACTTATAAATTTTAAGAAGAAAAAATTAGGAACCCCCTCCCCAAACCTGATGACTGAGATCCTTCTAATGGGCTCCTACATGATAAGTAAACTAACTTTTAACAAGCATTCTACTTTTCTAATTCTGATTTTTTGCCTTTGTATTCTACCCGGTAAGACTCATCCAAAGCACTAGTACAAATTAAATGTGTAAAAACATTTTGAACAGAAAATAACTACAAGCACACAAGTTATTTCCTCAATGAAGAAAAAAAGCAGAAGTGATTAAAACAAAATAATTCTTGGGGTGCCTGGGTAATTGAATTGTTTGGGCATCCAACTCTTGATTTTGGCTCAGGTTGTGATCTCAGGGTTGTGAGATCAAGTCCTGCATCAGGCTCTGCCCTGGGCACAGAGCCTGTTTTAGATTCTTTCTCTCCCTCTCCCTCTGCCCTCCACCCTTAAAAAAAAAAAAGGAAATACAGGAACTCCTTGAGCTCTACCATCTTAACATTTCTATCATCTTCATATCTTTTTCTGGTTGTCTGATCTCCCAGTTTTAGTGAGATGATCAGATTTTTCAGGTCAATAGAACATAAATGTCAGAAAAGTTAATCTCACAATGCCAGCCATTATTCTAGCTAGTAGAGGCTGAATTCTTTCTTTTACTAAAATGCTGTACCGAATTTGTTAAACTCTTTAAATGCAAACATATTTCCCTGCAGAGAATTTATTTTGCTTTCCTCCTCTCTTCCTATTTTTATTTTTAAATTTTTTCTCTTCATATTTTTGGATTAAAAATGTTTTCTATCAAATTTTTCTAATCTTTCATTAAGGAAAGTACTTTTAGTACATAAGGCTATCATTTGAATTAGCTTCAGATTTTGATTTCATGTTAGGACATATTATAATGTATTTATATGTTATAACCATAGTAATAATAGCATGAGATGCAGTTGTGTCAGACCTATAGTTTTTCCAATAATTGCTAAATCACCTCTCCTCAACACCTATTAAACTACTTTTTAAAACATACTAGAAAAACTATTGAATTCTGATTAAAAAAAAAAAATTCTGAAATAACATCCTTCTCCCCGTTCCTCACCTAATATTTGTATTGCTTAGAAATATGTTAAAGATTAAAATCAATTTTGGAGTGACAGTTGTTTGGAGTGGGAGTTGGAAATTGCAATTATGGTTTCTGCCAACTTTTTAAAAATTATATGTAGGTCTTCGTTCCTAAGTATTTCACTATCTCATAGGAAAGATATCCAGGTGTCTATATAATACATGACAAGTATATCTGAACAGAATGATTAACCAAGGTAAAGACACTGTCATGGTATTTTGTCAATAGTTTTGGCAATTTATGTTTGAGTTTTAAATTCTCTTGATTGGATGTTTCTTTAAGTGAGTGCTACTTTTTCCATCTCTTTGGCATGTCTACCCCACCCCACCTTCCAGCATCAAAGTATCTCACAGTCAGTTCTCCCACGGCCCAGGAACCCAGCAACATTATATTCTAAGGCACGTGGAACAAATGGAATGCCGAGCAACATCCTTCCACTTATGTAATATTCTATTTCCTGTAAAAAGACAGCAGATTTTTTTAAAAAAATCAAGTAACTTGATTCCCTTTGCTTTTTCCTATGGTTACTAAGTATTTGGAAATACTTATGCCATCAAAAGTCTAGAATTACTAGATATTAAAGTAATTAGACAGTAACAGAAATTGGGTAATAGAAGTATGGTCAAGAAATGGTGGTTATGAGGTTAGAGACTCATGAAACACAGAAAAGAAACCTGCACATGAGCCAAGGAGTCTGAATCCTTGAGATCATCCATGCGTCCTTCCTCTCCCCCATCCCCCCCCCAGTCACAAAATCCTGTCATGAAACAACCCCCCCCACCTCCACCCAGGCTGCTTCTCTTCAGTCGCACCCCCGACACTGACATCCTTTACTGGATCCAGAGCACCTGTGTTCAAGTTGGCCTTACAACCTCTCAACTCTTCCCTCACCCTTCACTTATTTCTCCCTTCCTTCCATTCCAACGCCTCTCCAAATAATTACCCACATCAAAACTAGTGGGGAGCAGAGTTCCCCTGCGTCATGTTTCTTATTGCTTCTCATGGTTTTGCCTGGTCTGGAACCATAGCTGACATAGATTGTCTCTTTCAGATTGAAAACAAGCAAACAAACAAAACCAGTGAAACAGGATAATAGTTACTAAAGTCTTTATGTAAAAATACTTGAGGAAGAAAAAAAAAATACTTGAGGAAGAAGGAGAAAGGAAATTACTTAAGCAGCTGAAAATTCCCCTGAGAAGGAGCCTAACACTCAGTATTCAACAGCAGCTTTCCCCTGCCTCCTACCCGTTCCCCTCATTGATTACTACTCCTCCTTCAGGTCTCAGCTTATCCGTCATCTGAGACAAACCTCTCCCTCAGACCTCTTCTGCCCCTGCTTTCAGGAGACAGAATATGCACACAACAATGACCACGTTATAAATAAGTCCACATGGTGTCATAAATTGTTCACAGTAAGTCACAACTGATAGACTGTGAGCCCTACCAGGACTGCAAAAGTCTGTCTTCTTCACCACTAAGTTATAGGTCTTGTGCCTGTCAGACCATCAGCACATTTTGAAGATAATAAATGAATTGAATGATCAAATCATTGATTTGCTGGTGTGCCAACAGATGGCAGCCTCTCTGATGGCTTCCTCCTCAGAAGTAGGCCTAGGTTTTCCCTGCTTTTGCATCGCATGGAACATTGGGTCACGGACTTGAAATAATTGGCCACCTGGGCCTCATTCTGTAAAAAGCACTCCAGTTAGATGTCCAGCCTGTGTCTGCATTTGGGTCCTAATCTCTGATGTGTGGCCTGGCCTGAGCAGCAGCAGCCAGTGGTGCACCCCAGAGACCCCTACCCTAAAAGCGCTCAGAAGGAGACTGCAGGAAACAGGCATCATGAGGGAGCCCTCAGAAGAAGCAGGGTACAAGCAAGGCACCAAGCCTGGGTCCTCTACAGCTTTTCTCAAATTCTGCTATTCTTTAAAATCACCTTTTAAGATATTGGTCAGTAGCCAGACCACCCCCTGTGCTAATTAAATCAAAATCTTTGGTGCGGGGGAGTGGATCCAGACATGGGTATTTTCTAGAATGCCCTAGGGGATTCCACTGTGCAGCCGTGTTACAGATCCTACACTTCAGGACCCTATTATCAGTGCTTTAGAACCACGAGCGTTGGTATCACCTGGCAGAGTCTTAACAAGGGACACAGCCTCTCTCAGACCAACTGAACTGGAATTTGCACATTAGAACAAAGCCCTCCATAATTCCTAGGGTTGTTGAGACTTGAGAAGCATTGCTCTATGATGCTTGTTCCAAATACCCTTTTATAAAATAACCACACTTCCAATTACCACCTTATGCCCGACCAGTACTTTCTCTCTTCTCTCTTTCTGCCATTTGCCGTTTTCCCCCATCTGTGTTCCGGTCATTCAGACCTACAGTTGCTGGGTGTACCACCCTTTTTCATTCTTAGTAAATTGGTATTTATCACATTATAAAATATTTTTAGCATTCAGAAGTTTGATAGGGTGGATTACAACTAGAACTCTTGTACCTACCATGAACATGTAACAAAAATGATTGGGTCCTTTGTTGTTAAAAAACAAAAACATGTTACAAATAGTAAAACTAAAGCCAACTGGTCATCCCTATCGGGTTTTATTCCTTACCATTTCTCTGCGATGTGTTCACTATCCCAAAACTGGTATATTTTGTATCTTTCCAAACATGGTCTCCCCCTCCCCATTTGGAATAACATAGCAAATAAAACATACAAGAAAACTTGACCTCAGACAGCTTATATTCTACTGTATGGAGACATATAATAAGCATAATAAATCAGTGAATTACATTAGAAGGTGTATGTGACACAGAAAAAAAATAAAACACAGAAGACTGAGAGCAAGGAAGCCCTGAGGTGTGTTATAATTTTTAAATTGGGAAGGTCTCTCCAAAGAGATGAAATTTGAACAGACAAGAAGGAGGTCAGGGAATGAGCCATGAAGTTGGTGAGGAAAAGTATTACAAACTAAGGGAACAGCAAGAGCAAATGTCTTCCAGTGAGAGCAGTCTGGCATGCATAAAGAACAGCAGAAGGGCTGGCTGGAGAAGATTCGTGGAATTGGAGGTTAACAGTGAAGCGTGAATTGAGAACCTTATCGTGTAGGGCCTTGTTGCCTATTGGAAACTCTTTGGTATTTTTGGTGAGTGAAATAAATAGCCATTAGAATATTTTGAGCAGACATTTCAACAAGATATCCCTGGTTGCTGTAACGGATTTTAGATGAGGAATGGGGAAGCGTTATGGTGTTGGAGTACAAAGATAAGAGCAGCCAAAATCCAAGCAGGAGATCACAGTTTCTCAAACCAGAATGGTAGCAGTGGGACTGATAAGAAATGGTTATAGTTTGGAGACATTTTGATATTTGAGGTTAAGAGATTTCTCAGTGGCATTGGGCATGAGATGTGAGGAAGAGGAGAGTCAACGATGAGAACCTGGAAGCACTGAGTTATCAGTTAATGCAAATAGAAAAGACTAAAAGACAAACAATTGGAAGGGAAGACTGGTAGGGCAATGTTTGGAAATTTTAACTGTGAGGTGCCTTTTGGAAACCTAAGTGGAGATTTCAAGTAGATATTCCAGGATATAAGTCTGGAAACCAAGGTGAAGAAGCTGGATGGTGATATAGAAGTTTGAAAGGCATGTGTGTATAGATAGTTTTTAAAGCCGTGAGGCTGGGTGAAATCACAATAAGAGTGTTTATGAATGAGAAGATAAACAAGCAAGGCCTGTGGACTCTAATGTCGAGGATAAGGATGTGAGGGGGATCCAGCAAAGAACACTGAAGGAGCAGCAAGGGAGATACAAAGAAAACCGGGAGAATGTAGTGTTCTGGAAACCCGAGAAGAAAGTGTTTCAAACAGAAGGAAGTCAGCAGCTGTATCAAATATCCTTAAGTAAGATAAAGGCTGAGAACTAACCATTAGACTTATTAATATGGAGGACTCTGGTGACCTTGACAAGAATAGCTTTGAGTTAGAGGGAATCAAAGATTCATGGGAACTAGGTTTATGGAGAACCAGAAGAGCGAAAGTAGAGACAATGTTTATAGTAACTCTTTTGAAATGCTTTGCTATAAAAAGGAAATCCTAAATAAATAAATAACTCAACAAACAAACAAAGGAATAAACCCGCTGGAGTTGCAGTGGACTCAAGGTAGGATTGTTTTTAATCTGAGAGAAAAGTAGTGAGTGTGCTGATAAGAAATCCAATCAAATGGGAAAATATGCAGATGCAGGAGACAGAAAGAGAAAGGCAGAAACGATGTTCTATCTACCACAGGTGAGAGAGGAAGGGATTTAGTACATGCGTGGAAAGACCTTAGGGAGATGCACAGATACTTCATCAAAAATAATAGAAAGGTGGTATATACATATATAAAAGCTGCTGGTATGCAATTTGCAATATAATAATTCATAAAGGTTACTTCATTGATTGTTAATCAGTGGCACATTAGTAGCTACTACTATCAAAATTTAGTATGTTAAGATTCTGTGCGTATTGATAGCTATTGCATTAATGAGACTAATATTGAGTTGAAGTAACAAGATTTTAGTTTGCTTTTCCTATTCCTAATTCTATGGATAGGCAATGACAGCCAACAAAATTCCTTAAAAACATACTGCTTTTCCTTAAATGGAAGTCTTTTCTCCAATATACCATTGTAGAAGGGAATAAAGGAAAGGAGAGAGCAACCCTGCCCCCATGACCAACCCCCAGACTTATTTGTAGGCAAATCAATTTTAAGAAAGAAATATGAAGCCAGATACCCTTAAAGCTCTTTATGCCTACGTATGTCTGGAACATCTTTCTGTGCTCCCAGAGATATGTGTGTGCAAACTGAAGACCATCGTTTGAAAGAATGAGTGCTAAACTAACTACCTAAAAGCTTAGTTCTGGGGTGCCTGGGTGGCACAGTTGGTTAAGCATCCAACTCTTGGTTTCAGCTCAGGACCTTATCTCAGGGTCATGAAATTGAGCCCTGTATATGGCTCTCCACTCAGGACAGAGTCTGCTCGAGTTTCTCTCTCCCTCTCCCTCTGACCCCCTAATTCATGCTCACTCTTTCTCTTTCTCTATCTCTAAAATAAATTAATAAATCTTCAAAAGCTCAGTTCTTAGTCTTGGCTCACTATAACCTACTGTATAAATCGCTTAATTCACTGAATCTTAATTCTGTCTCTGCAGAGTAAGTGAGTTGGGCTAAGGCAATATTTTCCAAAGAGTTTTCAAGTTAACATGCCCCATGAATGTTCTAAATCGAAGAAGTTTGGGAAATGCCATAAACTGTGCTGTTTTCGCAGAAAACACAAGGCACACTGGTAATAACTTCATTGATAATTCTTGTAGGAGAAAAACCTGTT
The DNA here is from genome assembly GCF_002288905.1 of Enhydra lutris kenyoni. Classification (NCBI taxonomy): domain Eukaryota; kingdom Metazoa; phylum Chordata; class Mammalia; order Carnivora; family Mustelidae; genus Enhydra; species Enhydra lutris. Next base: position 19,999,944 of record NW_019154095.1, on the reverse strand, counting down.
TATCTTCATTTACTCCATTGATTTCTAGACTATTTCACCATTAAAAGATGTGGGGGTTTTTGTAATAAACAACAGATTTAAAGGGTTTCTGAACCAGAATTTTTTGTGATTCTTTCTAGCTGTATAGTTCCATGATTTAAAAAATATATTTTTTTAATTAAAGTATAATAAATACACAGTGTTACTATATTAGCTTCATGGGTTAATACAACGATTCAACAATTCTATACATTCCTCAGAGCTCATAATGATAAGTGTACTCTTAAAACACTGTACCTACTTCACCTGATCCCCCCCCGCCAAGCTCCCCTCTGGCAACCACCAATTTGTTCTCTGTATTTAAGAGTCTGGGTTTTTTTGTTTGTTTGTCCCTTTTTTCTTTGTTCATTTGTTTTAATTCTTAAATTCCACATATAAGTAAAATCATATGATATTTGTCTTTCTCTCACTGACTTATTTCACTTAGTATATACCCTCTAGATCCATCCATGTTGTTGCAAATGGGAAGATGGCACTCTTCTTTATGGCTGAATAGTTCCATGATTAGAATGAAACATGCAGCTAGATTCAAGTCATAACTGTAGCCAGAAATCTGACTAAATGTCTCATCTATTTGATAGTGTTTAAGCTAATTTTTTAAAAGATTTTATTTATTTATTTGACACAGATCCAAGTAGGCAGAGAGGCAGGCAGAGAGAGAGGAAGAGTAGGCTCCCGACTGAGCAGAGAACCCGATGCAGGGCTCGATCCCAGGACCCTGAGATCATGACCTGAACTGAAGGCAGAGGCATTAACCCACTGAGCCACCCAGCTGCCCCAGGTTTAAGCTAATTTTAAGACAGCTAAAGCTGCTCTAGAAATAACTAAAAGAAAATACGTAATATTTTGCTTTAAGAGTCTTATTTCTTTTCTCTTTCTACAAAGTGCTTCTGCAGAAAACCCTATGCCTCCACATATTTATTTTTTTTCCACCATTGGACAGGAGTGAGGATTACCCTCATCCTTAATATTAAAATTCACATTGTCCTTAAATATCTCAAGCAGATCATGCAAAACCTCAGTCCTGGTTATTGTTGCTCTGGTGTGTGGTCAGGGTAGTTGTCTGTCTCTCAGGTCAGATTCCGGAGTCTCGGGGATGAAGATACATCACTTGTTTCTCTAATCTCAGTACCTGCCTGGCACCTGGTAAGGCGATAAATATTTCTTTCATGAATATAGCTGCTTCTGCTTATCCATATGTATTTTAAAAACGTGCCAGATAGCCATCTTTGAAAACAATGGAAAGGAAAAAAATAAAGTATAATGCATTGCTAGACTGACCTTAAACTCCGGTTTTTACCGTGATCCTTGAAAATCTGAATGTATTACATCCCTGCGTTGCCTTTGTCTATTTTGGCAGTAATACTCTCAGAGTTCTTATGGAGATTTGTTTAATATGACCTTCCATTCCTGAAACCACACAGACCTATTTCAATCAACCTGTTCTCTTCCAGATGTTTTCTCTACCACATCCTTTTTAACATGGCTTAAAAATTTAATCCCTCTGCTGTTTAATGTAGCAACCTTATTCAGATTGTGTCACATACATGAACTCTGTGTGTTAAGTACACAGCGATGATTCTGTGTGATCTCACTGGGATACTTCATGGATATGTGGAAACACAGATAATTGAAATGTAATTATAGGGTTAAATAAGTTAAATTTGCTTACCTTACCTAGTTCTTTGTAGTATGTTTTAATGAATTTTCAACTCAGATGGAAGTACTTTCTAATACAGTTTGTAACTTTGTGCAGGTTAATGAGCTCCTGAAGAAAAGACTTTTGAAAAAGCTATTAACTTCCCTGTAATACAATTATACTACCTGACCTTCAGTGTTTTCTCCTAATACTCATAGACTTAAAATCCCACTAAGACTCATTATTGAATATAACAGACTTTAGAAGATTTGGCTTAATTTATATTCAAGATGTTTATTTCCTTGCTGTGTTTTTACTGCTGATTTTTACCAGCCCGAGAGTAAGAAAATCAGCCTTTTTTTTTTAAATAAGTGGAGACTTATTTCTTGATTTTTTAGTATAATTGGCCAGTTAGAACTAAATTTAAAGGAAAGGGAAGAATTCAAAAAATAAGAGACTTGTTGTATTTTATAAATCAGGGAAATAAGATATAAATAAGAGAAGAGTTCCTTCATGGAAATTATAATTTTAATTGTAATTTCACTCAATACACTGCAATATTTTTCTAGAATGCCAAAAAGTATTTTCTAAAAAGACAAATTCTGTTGTCAAAAACATAGGAGATGCTCCCTGTGACTCAGCTAAAAAATTAATCAACAATAATATCAGTCCAAAGAAACTAGATTGTGTTTTTTACCATCCCTCTTGTTTACCAATGTTTTGTCATAGAAATATACTATATTTTGAAAAATTTTTTTAATTAGAGAAAGAAATATACCTTATTTCTATGTTATCAAGAAGTGGTGTCTTCTTAAGATATGTTATCAACAAAAGCCATAGTATTGCTAATCCATATGAAAGCTGATCAGAGTAAGTACAGTTTCCTATACCTCCACTACAATTTTTATATCAAACTTCTTTTTCTAGAAGTGATAAAATATATGCATATTTTTATAATTATATTATTGTGCTTAAGGCAAATATTTGACATTATTTAAGTACCAATGATATGCCAGGTGATTACACTAAAAGGAATTACCTCAGATTTAACTGAGACTATTTTTCTTGAAAAAGATATAGACAAGACACATTAACTTTGAAGAAAAATGTCTTAGCAGTTGATGTAAGGCAGTTGCATATCTCTAATGGAACTGGAGTAAAAGGATGGGGATGAACTCATTAATTTAACAATTCTCTACCATTTTCAGATGAATAATCTTTTGGGACATCTAAGTAAATGCCTCGAATATCCCTTCTTTTATTTTTCTAAATATGTGTTTTATATGCCTTATATCTTTTTTAATTTCTTTTAAAAGTTCCTTAATGTGCTCCATCATCTTCATACTTACTTTTGTACTCCAGACCCTCACATATCTCTCCAAATCTCAACTCTTATTTTCCCTCTCAATACTAATTCATTAAATCAGTTAAATAATGAATATTTGGCTTACAAGAATGAACGAGATAGACCCAGAAAGACAAATATTAGTCAGGTTGGGTGAGTGATAAAAATAGCCAATATGGGAGTATAGAATGCTCCAGAAACATATAATAGAGTTAGCTGATCTAGTATGTGTGTGGTTTTTTTGGGGGGCAGGGGGAGGACAGTTAAGCTTAACGTGAACTAATAACAACAGCAAACATTTTGAACTCTTATTATGTCCTAGGCATTATGTCAACATATATCTTAGCACTTAATTTTGGAGTCAGTGTTTTGGGACTTAATATTAGCATTTCACATTTTAAGTGTTATTTTTTATCAATATATGTTGAAGTCTGGGGTGCTTGAGAAAATTTTAAAGAAGCATTAATACTTGAATAGAATCTTAAATATGACAAAGTTTCATTCAGTAGACAAAGGAGAGATATTCCAAGAAAGGAAGAAACCAGTGAAAAATGAATGAGATATAAGGGTGTCCTAGGATGGCAAGTATTTCAAAATGGTTAAAGTGTCTATGGAGAAAAGTGCTAGGAACTGAGATTAGTGAGAGTAGAAGAGTCAGATATATGAAGGTGGGGACTGAGTCAAGGGCACAAATAGAGGCTAAATTTTTTTTTTAAGAGTATTTATTTATTTATTTGACAGAGAGAGATCACAATAGGCAGAGAGGGAGGCAGAAAGAGAGAGGGAAGCTGGCTCCCTGCTGAGCAGAGAGCCTGATGTGGGGCTCAATCCCAGGACCCGGGGATCATGACCCGAGCCGAAGTCAGAGGCTTTAACCCACTGAGCCACCCAGGTGCCCCAAGGCTAAATATTTTAAAATTATAAATCAACCTAGCAAATACTTAGAAAAAGTATGTTGTATTCCCCAACCTCAACAAATATGCCTTCTTATTTAGTAAGCCATGTCTGTCTCTGCTGCCAGCAGAAGCAAAACCCATAAACCTTCATGACATTGAGAGCAATAGGATATAACCACCTTTCTTTGGAGGACAGAGAACAACAGATGGAAAGAAGTTTTTCTTTGGTGTCTGAAGAGTATTCATCAAGAGAGTGATATTTATAGTTACAGGTTACGTCACTGACAGAAGTACCCATTTTCTTCTTTGTTACATTTAATAAATGTGACTTGTGGTATGAGTAGCCTTTTAAGTTTTGAGTCCATAGCAAGAGAGATCCTCTTATCCAAGTCTGTGAAGACAATTTCATATAGTGCTGAGGGCTTTGAGTTCTATTTGTAAAGCCATGGAAAGATCAATATTTGATCAATAGTAAGAATCTCCAGGGGCTTATAAGAAAACCTGTTCAATTGTTTATCTGAGTTCTGAATTAAAAATACTATTATTTCCCAACTAAACTGATTTTGATACAAGGTAATATTTCTATTATTATATCAGCTTTCTGTCAGATAATGTAAGATTTTCCTCATTATTTAAGTGGAACAGTCATATGCAATAAAAGTAGTCGATTCATCAAAGGATCTTAAGAAATTACATGTCATAGATATTTAACATATGATTATTATTAACTTAAGAGTGTGTTTCTTCTCTACAACTTAATTCAAGAAGAAAGGCCTTCTCCAAAGACTTGTTCACTCTTAGGATACATAGAGTGTCTATTTCAGGAAATGGAGGGTTGTTTTAACAATATACAGCATTCCAGAGACTCTGCCAAGTTATGACAGAAACTGTGATTGATGAATAAAATATGGAAGATGGAAAGAAGCCTAAACCTGGGATATAATATTCCAAAGTGATTAGGGCCAATTACTAAGATGTCGACCTCATTGGAAGCATAGCCTATCTTCTAATGCTGGCTTTCATTATCAAAAGGCAGTACAGACTGAGTGGATCCTACAATAAAAGACCCAAGAGAACAGAGGCCTTTGGTATTTCCTTAGTTTGCATGAGACTCCAGTGCAGAAGCAGAATGACATGTTGGTGATTCATGGATGAACCAGTCATATTCTATAAATGAGACATCTGGAAGGTGATTTCAAGTTGCACCTTAAGCATAATCTTGTAAAACTCTACAGCTAAATATGGCTTTTTAAAAAGCTCCTCTCTTGAATCCAATATAAAGGATGTAATTCAATCCTGTTATGGCTTTTTAAAGTGTTCCAAAATACTTCATCATATTAAAATAGTTTTTCAAGATTGAGATTCATAAACATTTTACATTGCAACTGATTAAAAGAAAACAAATTCTTGAATTCTTGGTCTATTTTTAATGCTAGAGCATTAAATTGCAGAATAATTTCAGACCATGAAATTCCATGGGTATTTAGAATTTATGGTGGTCTGCAATTATTGCTGAAACAAAGATTAATGACCAAAATGAGAAAACCATTACATCTGACAAGCTGACCATGGACCTATAAATAGCACATCCTTTACAGGATTTTCAGAACTATTTTTGACTTTATAAAAGATAAGAATTCCAAGATACCATAAAAAATTGTTTTCTTAATCCCTTCCCCTATTCTCTTCCACATATCTTCGAAGCCAACGTACATGTCTAATCACTGTGTACGAACTATTGTGCTTGGCTGGTGTCCCTATGTGCCTTTAAAAAATTAATGAATTTGTGAAAATGGTTGATTTTTAAATATGTTTAATAGGATTTGTAGCATTTTATTCATCATAAAGTATAGAAACACTGGATTCTAAATTGCTTATTTGCTATCCATGATAGCATAATAATTCTAAAGTTACTTTTAACTACACAGACAAAAGATAGTCAGCAAATAGTCTTTTTTTTTCAAACGTGATATAAATAATACCTTAGCATAAATGGTTCAGCCAGATGTAGGATTTTCATCTGCAAATTCCAAATTCATTGCCTTGTCATCATCAATATCATCATGTGGCTAAATGCTCTCTATATAGTATAAAACCAGAACTGACAAAGTGTATTAAGTAGACAGAGTCCAACACTACCACAAAATCAATTTACAATAGACTGAGGTTTTAAGAGCAGAGAATAAGAAGGATAAAACCTGTCCATACCATGTACTATGATCAAATCCTGGGAATGCAGGAAGCCACTCTGGGCCCCACTTTTGGCCAGGAAAAAAGAACTGCTAAGCAAAGGCAGCTTAGAAAAAAAACTCAAAGCTCTCCTCCATGGCATTCATAAGGTTGAAACTTTCCTAGTTCTTTCCTTTATAGACACTTCCCTATTACCTTTTAGTCAAATGGTCTGTTCTGATGTAAAGAGGTTATCTGGAAAATTTGATCATATTATAAATGGGCACTTAATGAAATATTAGTTCTGAGATCTCAAATATTTTGTTTCTAAATGTTGCAACTTAAATAGTCACATATGCTGGCATTCATAGTTAACAAAAAAATTACTAAGTGCCTACTGTGTGTACCCTGTGCTGTCCTAGCCCTGGAGATACAACAGTGAACACAACAGAAACTTTAAATCCCAGCCCCTGTGGACAGGACCTCAGCCCCTCCCCGTTCCAGGGAGAGTGTCGTTGAACCGTCATCTATGTGAGTAGCGTCCCCTGCAGTCGGCAGCGTGCTGTGTGGCCCTTATGTGGTGACCGGTCTGCTTGTGAACATACCATGTTCCTCATTTACATAGCATTACTGAACAAAGGGACGGTGAAGTATATTGTCCGAGTTGATTTCCCAAAAGAAATAAAGCTTACTCCAAAAGGTGCCAAAATATTTTTAACTTTTAATGGACAGCTTTTTAAAATAGATTGTACACTTCCATGCCTTGTTAAACAGAATAGACTGATTAGACTTAACTTATTCTTAATGACTCCATTTCATCATCTGGAACATAGGCTATTAGTGCTAAAATTCGGGGATTGTTCTCAGGGGCATGAGTCATACACGATAGTATGCAATCCCTGAGGAGCTCCAGCTGCGACACTTCTCAGTTCTTTTGTCCGCTTTGTGTAATCTCTCCCTTTATGCTCTTGGTTCTCAGATCCTCCCATCTCTGCACCTATCACAAATTCCATTTTCTCATGCTAGTACTGCATTTAATACTGTGTAGAGACAAGCCACAAAATCAAACTTTCTCCAAGCTATTATGTATACCAAATGCCAATTATTTTTTCAGTTTTTAAAAAAGATATATTTATTGAGAGAGAGTGCATCAGTGAGGGTGAGGGGAAGAAAGAGAAGGAGAGAGGGGCATCTCAAGCAGACTCCTCGCTGAGTGTGTAGCCTGACCCGGGGCTCGATCTCATGACCCCAAGATCATGACCGGAGCTGAAGTCAAGAGTCTGACACTTAACCCACTGAGCCACCACGGTGACCCTATCATATACCAATCAGTTTTTTTTAAGATTTTATTTATTTATTTGACACAGAGAGAGAGAGGTCACAAGTAGGCAGAGAGGCAGGCAGAGAGAGAAGGGGAAGAAGGCTCCCTGCCGAGCAGAGAGCCTGAGGCGGGGCTGGATCTCAGGACTCTGAGATCATGATCTGAGCCAAAAGCAGAGGCTTAACCCACTGAGCCACCCAGGGGCCCCCATATACCAATCATTAAGCCCATGAGAAAATACATAAGAAAAATTACTGATAAAACATTTTCCATTTGGCTGCTCCTAGCCTCAGTAGTGTATTTGGGTCACAAACTGTTGAGTTTGTCAGTTAAATGACGAATGTATTAAGGCACTTCCTATTTGCACGTGTGTGTGTGTATATGTGTTCATGTGTGTGAAAGAATGATAGAGACAATGATAGAAAAGAGTGAAATTGATCAATTTGTGTGCATATATACAATTTAGGTATCTACTATACATGGGCTGCAAGTGATATAAAAATAACAAAATAATTATATTTGCCACTCTAAGATTATCTATTGATGATACTGATTACTGGCATTGGCTATTTGATCTAAGTTATCTATTTCTGAAATTAAGTAAGTTTATAAAACAAATTATCATAATTCTATAAGGTACTACTTTAGGAAAGACTACAGTTATATTTCCTCTAAGTCTAACCTTTCAAAAATGTTTTCCCTGCTTTGCATTTATTTTTTAATTAACTATATTTAAAAATAAGTGTCACTAAAACACCAGTCATATGCAAGACATACAAATTATTAGAACAAGCAATTTGAGCCATTTCTTCTTTAATTTAAAACATTATTACCGGGATGCCTGGGTGGCTCAGTTGGTTAAACGGCTGCCTTCGGCTCAGGTCAGGATCCCAGGGTCATGGGATCGAGTTCCGCGTCAGGCTCCTTGCTCCACAGGGAGCCTGCTTCTCCCTCTACCACTCTGTCTGCCTGTGCCCACTCTCTCTCTCTCTTTCTGACAAATAAATAAATAAAATCTTAAAAAAAAAAAAAAAAACATTATTACCAAGTAGAGTTTATCCATATGCAAACCTAGTTCATGATTAGAAAGTTGATTCATGTAATTTATATTAGCAACAGAAAGAAGGAAAGCCATATAAGAATTATGATAAATGCAGAAACATTTGACAAATATATATTGAATAAAATATCATTAATAGAAACTTCTAGGAAATCTACAAAAAAACTATTAAAATTTGTAGTTGATTTAATCATGTCTCATATTAATATACAAAAATCAGTTTTGTTTTTATATATTAGCAACAACCACTTGAAACTATAAAGAACAGCATCAAAAAAATAAATACAGGGATGCCTGAGTGGCTCGGTCAGTTAAGCGTCAGCCTTTGGCTGAGATCATGTTTCCAGGGTTGTGGGATCAAGTTCTGCATAGGGCTCCTTGCTCAGCAGGGGGCCTGCTTCTCCCTCTGGCAGCTGCTCCCCCTGCTTGTGTACTCTATCTCTCTCTCTCCCTGAAAATAAATAAATGAAATATATATATATATACATACACACACACACACACACACACACACACACACTTATGGATCCATAAGTTCAACCAAAATATGCAAGACTTATAACCTGAAAATTATAAAACACTGCTGAATGTTTAAAAGACCTAAATAAATCTAAAGACATCCCAAGTTTATTGATTGAGAAATCAAGTATATATAGGTATATTTTCCTCAAATTAATATACAAATTAAAATTTCAGAAGACTTTCTTTTAAAGAAATTCATAAACTGCTCTTAAAATTTATATGAAAATTCAAGGGATCTAGAATACCCAAAACAAGTTTTTTGGGGGGAAAAAAAGGACTTATTATAAAGTTACCATAGTAAAGACAGTTTTGTTGAATATTGTTGAGAAGGTAGCATTGTAGACCAATGGACCCAAATACAAAGTTCAGAAAGAGACCCACACATGTAAGGTCAACTTAATGTCAACAAAAATGCAAAGTCAATTCAGTAGTTAAAATATTGTCTTTTCAACAATCCTTTGTTACTAAAAAAAAAAAAACTGTATATCCATATGTGATACAGATAGAGAGATAGACTAATCTTAGCCCTTACCTCACACAATATACAATCATTACCTCTAAATAGATTATGAAGTTAAATATAAGAGCTAAATCTATAAAACTTCTAAAAGGAAATAAATGAAAAAATGTTTGTGATCTTAAATAAATATTTACTAGAAAAATCTCAAACCAAAAAAGAAAAAAAAAGAACTTCATCATAATTAAAATCATTTGTCCCATCAAAAGACACCCAAGAAATAAAAGGAAAGACACAAGCTGGGAGAGAATACTGATAAAATATATGCTGATAAAATTTAGAATATATTGCAGACTTCAACTCAGTAATAAGAAAAAAAAACAAGTAAAAAATGGGCAAAATATTTGAATATATAATATTTGAATGTATAATATACACTTTACCAAAGAATATCCTTGTCAAATAAGTACATGAAAATATTCTTAATACCTTTAGAAATATGAAAATTAAAATCAAAACTAGATATCACTACACACCAATTAAGATGACTAACATTTATAAATCTGACCATACTAAAAGCTTTCAGAACATAGAGCAACAATCTCAGAGATTGTTGTATAAACAAAATAGTTCAGCCACATTGAAGAACAGTTGGGCAGTTTTTAGATATAATTAAATACACAATATATAATCCAGGGATGCTATTCTTAGGTATTTTTCTAACAGAAGGAAAACATATTTTCACCCAAAGACTTGTGTATAATGTTTGTATTAGCTTTATTTGTTATAACTAAAAACTGGAAACAATCCAAACGTCTATCAACTTGTAGATAGATAAATTGTGGGCTAGCTATATAATGTAATACTACATGCACAACGATCTAGATGAATGTCAAAACATCATCCGAAAGAGAAATCAGATCCAAAAGAAAATATAATGTATGATTTCATTTATATGAAATTCTAGAAAAAAATGAAACTCTTTCTGACAGAAGACCAGTAACTGCGAGAGCCAGGGACTGAGAGAAAAGAATTCCTGTTTACTAAGGGTAATTTCTGGTATGAATAAGACATTCTCTAGCATGTTTGTGGTGATCGTTACAGGTACTTAAACATTTATCAAAACTCATTAAGTTATATACTTGAAATTGGTGACTTTAATTATAGGCAGATTATAACGCAACAAAGTTAATAATAACAAGGAAGAATTAACCTGTTAAATTGTTCATTTGACAGCACAGTAATGTGGAATACCAGTTAGAGGATGGTGGTCGTTCTAAATAATTCATCTCCTGTATTTTGTTATATAAAAACCAATAGCAGGGAGTTTGCTAATCCTGAAAGGACTCTCTGAACTCCTCTCCTGGTTTTCGTCTGTGATCAATGTCTATCGTGACATTCAAAACTATGTCTTGAGTTTGCTGTTTGAACAAATCCCCAGATGAGTGATTGGCATGTACAAAGCATCATTGACTAATTGGTTCAGGTTTCTTATCTTGCCATAACCTCATTGCTAGCCTCCAGGGTAATTAGTATAATACTTCAAGTCTACAAGCATTTTGATGAAAACAGGAATTGATCGACTTCAATATATGTTTTTTGATCAATACTTGCAGAGGAAACATGTGACATGCCCAAAGCCTATGATTTGTCCAGACACCATTTTGTGAGGGATGGTGCTTATCTGCTTTAATTGAATTCAATTGAATTTAATTGAATTCAATTTAATTGAATTCCAATTCAATTAATTGGAATGTTGAGTGGGATTATCTGTTTAGTAACAAACTTCAATCACCTCGCTTTAATCATATCTAGAGAGGTTCATTAAACTTGGGATTTCATAAATACCACAAAAGTCGTTTGCTTACAAGAATTGAAATTTTACCGTGAAGTGGAATGTATGGACGAAAAGTTTAAGTTTAAACCTAGTTTAAATCATAGCAATCCTTTACTGATATAGTAGTGAAATGCTTACCTGGGACCGTGGGTATGGAAACTGTGTCTCCCGCAGAGTTTGAAAAATATGCCAGTGGCTAGTGTTATAAAAAGATCTTTCTCCTCTTTACTGCTGCTTTGGAAACAATTTTAAAGTTTATCCTAGCTTTTGCCAAGAAAATAACAATAATTTTCTAAATCAGCGTGGCCTGAAACCATTTTTCTCGATCACCCCATCCCTCCCCAATATTTAGAAATCATGCACTCTGTGTAATCTGCCGATATTTAAATTTTAAAATGCAGCCTTCACCCCCACCCCAACACTTCAGTCCCTCATCCCCAGAAACAAAAGCAAAGAATTAAATCTGTCACTGGCTGACGTGCAGTGATTGTGATATTTAAATTGAAAGGCATTTCCTGGGCATCCTGCATCAGTCACTGGGTAGGGGAAGAAGGCTCCCACCTCACGGGACAGACTGGAGGGAGGTCATTCAACCTGTTCTTTTTAAAGAAGCTCTCAGGGGGCTTCTGGGTGGCTCAGTCGTTAAGTGTCTGCCTTCAGCTCCAGTCTTGACCCCAGGGTGCTAGGATGGAGCCCCACATCGCATCGGGTTCCCTGCTCAGTGGGAAGCCTGCTTCTCCCTCTCCCACTCCCCCTCCTTGAGTTCCTTCTCTTGCTGTCTCTCTCTCTCTGTCAAATTAAAAAAAAAAAAAAAAAAAATTTAAAAGAAGCTCTCAGCTTGATCTCATCTGAGCTTTCACCAAAATACAATGAAGAGCTCTATTGAACAAAAGCAGAATTAAATGTTACCAATAATCTACATAAATGACAGTGACTCAATATGACAGTAGGAAACTATTCAAAAGAATAATATTTTAGAATGATTAAAGATAGATATGTATGAAGGATAAGACAAATGTAAAGGACTAAATGCAAAACACAATGGCAATGTCGAGTTGGCCATGTATTTTAAGTCTGAGAAGCAAATGTAAGAACGGGAAGGATCTTGTGGGGTGAAATTATCTTTTGAAGGCAAAAGAAAAAAGATCTAATTGATAGCATTGTTATCCACATAGCTGGGCCTCAGAGGGGGGCATTATTTCTTCAACCGGTCTGTATTTTACTCACACATAGCGTGGTGATTATAAGTGAAACGCCGGGGTCAGCCAGCCTGAGGTTGAATCCTGTCTTCACCACCTACTGCCTGAAGAATGTTGGGTACGCTACAGGGTGACCCTCCGTCTCTGGTTCTCCATCTGTAAAACGGGGTAGTCTTCTCTCCCTGCTGCAGTGTTTCGGGAGGAAGACTTACTGAGGACGTGTAGTCACACCTGCTGACACACTGCACACAGACAGCACTGGAGTGAGCTCCTTATTTCACTGGCCAAGGACGCACACAAACTGCCTAAAGCAAAATGGCGGCGCACCGGAAGAGTAGCTGCTGCTTTCTTTAGTGTGTATCCCCGCTGCCTTCAGATTCCCTAACAAAGACACCGCACTGCTCCTGATGCCCCCTGCAAAGAGTAGGGTGTCCCCAGATCTGGAAACCCTAATTCTTAATAGGCTCCTGTCCTTTTATACTCAGTGCTTATGTCACCATTCCAGAAGTGCCTGCCCAAAATAGATGTTTTCGCATTTACAGGAAGGTTTATAAATATTGGGTCCTCCCAAGCTCCTAAGTCACTTTCAGTCTCAGCAAGTCCCCTTCTTCTCCTGGAGGGAGAAGGCAGCCACAACAACACTCAGTAGCCATATCTCTACTCCCACTTGCCAGCCTTTTGGACTACAGTTAATAAGACTGAATGCAAAGTTAAAGGTCGCTAAGTAAATAGACGCAGAAAGTGCTCATCACAAGAAGAAAACATGTTTCTGTAACCCTGTGGCAACAGATGTTAACTAGACTTATTTTGCCATTCTGTCATTTCACAATACAAATTTCAAATCATTAGTTGTGAACCTAAAACTAATATAATGTTCTACGTCAATTATACCTCAATTAAAAAAAAAAAAAAGACAATTCCGTCAGGGAAACTTGGAGGGCTTTGTGAGGATTAAATGAGACAATCCTGTAAATTTTAGGCACATAGTAAATACTCAGTATCAATTATTTAATAACTATAAAATAAATATTTAAATTATACTTAAAATAATATTAACTTTTTATTATTACTTCATAGAGTATGAGATTTTTTTATTATTTATTTATTTGAGAGAGAGAGAGTGAGTGAGAGAGAACACAAGCCAGGAGGAGAGGCAGAGGGAGAAGAAGATACCCTGCTGAGCAGAGAGCCTAATACAAGACTCCATCCCAGGACACTAGGATCATAATCTGAGCCGAAGGCAGATTCTCAAGGACTGAGCCACCCAGGCGTCCCAAGTCTTTATGAGATTTAAATGAGATAATTGATGTAATATGACCAGCCCAGAGCCTGGAACACACTAACCCTCCTGGAGTTAGCTGTTAGTACTACTACTGTTAGTACTCTTCTTGTTGCTGCTGTCATCAGTAGAAGCCCTCAGTCTGCACTGATCCTTTGTGTAAATGTGCCTCGGTCTCATAGCCCGTGCACACTGTTTCACTAAGCCCTTGACTCAAGACTTGAGATTGTTTCATTGCATTAAGAACTTGTCCTCTGTTTGCTTGAGGAACTGAATGGGGTCCTCAGCTTGCATTTCCAACACTCTCAGTGTTGTGTTACTCTCCGGAGGAGGACAGAAGGACTGTCCGTGAGACTCAGAGGTGCCATTCATAGGAATGTACAACACTATGTGTTAGAAGGATGAGCCCACCCTGAGTGTACCACATGATCGCAGTTTCCTGTGGAGGGTATAAATGGCAGAACCACAACACAGCTCCAGAAAGGGATGCTTGATGTGTTCATGGAAAGAGAGTGTCTATCTTCCTTGATTCTGTTCTCATGATCTTGTCTAGCTTGAGTTTGTGCTACTATCCAGCAGATTAGTGTGTATTTGCCGTTATGATTTTTGATTGAGGATTTAGTGTGCTTAAAATAGAAGCTTAAAGACTCAGAAATATTCTACCTTATTAATTGCATCACTCCCACATTTTTATAAGTCTTGTCCAAGTATATTGACTGTTTTGTAAAAAAAAGATGCTAATGATTTAAAATTCCCTTACATCGAATAATACCCAAATATGATGTGTTTTCCAAAAGTAGGGTGACTTTGGGGCTGATTCTTAGGTGCATGGAAACCATTTTTGACATGCAGATGCCCTAGTACTTCAGAGTTACAAAGGATTAGTAAGAAGATTGAAGAGGTTCCAAGTATGTGACTTATTTCATCATGTCATGTAGGGATGCACTATCCCTTCTCCAAAAGTTGCCATTGGTGTATGGCCGTAGGTCATTGTGCAAAGCTTCCCTGTGATTTTTGAAGTTCAGAGGTCACCCAGGACAGTGGAAGAAGACTGTGACCACAGGCTACGTAACCTGGCTTCATCCTGCCTTGTACCTGTCGGGGTGCAAGGCATTTAGTCTGATTGTTTGTGAAATAGGGGGTAGGGGTCACTGCCTTCCTGCTTTACGTAGTGAGAAGTACCAGGTAAGCAGCTCTAAGAACCTTGTTTCTTAAGACTTTTATTCCTCCTTCCTTGTAGTCTCTCCTAAAAATATGGACATCTTTTACTATCTCTCTGATCATTAAACCAAAGCCTTGAACTCCATAATTCTGCTCTGTGATTATGACTTATAATCCTTAGAATTCCCTAGTCCTTGCAATTTCACCTGTCACCTCTCATGAGAGGACCTCTTGACTCTATGTGCCTCTGCACTCAGATTCTCCTGGCCTCCATGTTCTTAGGTCATGGGGCTCTCATTCTTCATCAATCACTATCTACAACTCAGTTAGTTAGACATCACTGGGGTATAAAGAGGGGGATACTCTTTATTCTTTGCCATTAGGGTCATTGGTGGTAAAATGAATCTCCTTTCCACAAAAACTAATTTATAAGCTGCAAGAGAGCTAGCCTCACTTGTTACCTCTGCACAGACATAGCAGGGATTTCTAGGGGCCCCCAAGGTCTTGTCCATAGTGATGTAATTCAGCACCTCCATCCATGAGTAAAGGTGTAGCTGGTTCTATAAGGCCAAGAAGGAGGTATATAGAATTCTGAGTTCTCGAAATCTAGTGACCAGATAAGCAGCAGCGTGCAAACCAGTAGACATGTTGTCCTTACTAATGCTACTACTTCAAACCACAGCATACTGTGTTCTGGAATCATTCCTAAGATTTGCATCACAGTGTAAAACTTTTTGGTTCATTTGTTTTGTGAGCAATCATAGCCACTACCTCATTTAATTCTTGCTACAACCCACTTTGATAGTTTCAGGGGACAAGAGCCATGTCCCTGGGGATGACCTATTGAAGGAAATGATTGTTTAGACATATACTCTAATTTTTACATGTTGGAATTTGCCTTTGTAAGGGTTTTCTTGAGAAAGTCTATTCCATTTCTTTATCCACCAGTAAATGGTATATAGCAGGAGATTGAATTTGTGCCTATAATGTGTCCACCCTGAGTTTCAGGGAGATTTGGATACTCTTATCTGGTGGCATTTCTATTTCCTCCCCCCCCCATGGTGAAACCCCCTCCCCAAGCTTTTATTCAAATGCTACTATCATATAGACTTCCTTCCTTATGACGGGTCTAGATTAGTGGACAGGCAGGCATGCCTACGCACATGTGCACACACACAGACATGCACACAGTGCACACATACACATGACTCTTTAGTCCCATGCTCTAATTTATCTTTATTTATAGCAGCCGCTGGTACAATTCATATGTACTTACTTGCTCAGTGTCTGTGTTCTTCTTAAAAATAAAAATTCCAAAAGGGAAGGGGCTTTCTTATTGATCTGTGACCAAAACCTTGGTTCGTGCTTAGCACCTAATGAATTTTCAGTAAATGTGTATTGAATAATTGAATGAGTGATTATGAAGAAATAAAGCATTTCCTGTAATTTACATGAGTGGGAGTCATTGGCCCAGGTCAGTTTTGGAGGGTGGGCGGCATTGCAGGGGGCAGATAAGATGTTCAGTGTTAAGGTCACTCCAGTTTTCCTCCATTATGATCCCCAAAGACCCACAAAGGAGTGCGGTAACAAAACTAGTTTAATAAAAATGAAACTCTGGAGAAGACTAAAGAAACAAAATACTGGAAGAATCGGTCCTGTGGTTTTTACCAATGAGAGAGAAGGCAGTGGCTTTGGGGCTAACCATGGCTGGCTCTGGCTATAGCAATGACAGGTGAATATTCCCATGAGGGTGTCCCATGCCTGGTCAGTGGCGGGGTGGCACTTTTCCTGGAGATCAGTACCTTAACTTCCAATTAGGGTCTGTCAGACAGGGAGCCATCCCTTAATCTTATTTGAAGCAGAAAAGGAAGAAAATGGTACCTGCCTTATGGGAGCCAGGAGTTGCGGGAAAGACAGGCCACTTTCCAGGGGTTTCCACAACAGTGTGTTCTAACTGTGTCCCCAAATTGACGTACTCTGCAAAATCCAAGTTACAATGTGCTAAGCCTTCTGTTGAATTATAATTGTTGAGGGGTATGTCTTTATGTGTGTGCCCAAGTGTGTTTAAGCAAAAAGGAGAAAAATATAATCAAGAGAAGATATGTTCCTTATCATTAATGAAGTAACAGGAGCATAAACACATAAGGTCTTAACATCTTCATTGTGTGCCTCAAAAATGGTGAAGAGATACAGTTAACTGGGCTCATAAGGAAAGGTTTTTGGAGAAATAAATGATATATTCTGGGCGTGCTAGCGTAAGTGGGAGTCAATTGAACAAGACCTAAAAAGCTTAGAAGGAATTTGGAGCTAATACTCAAAAGGATGACATTAAGAAAGGGAGACATAAATAATCAGAAGAGAACATAAAAAAATTGGAAGTAAAACTTTATTACTCAAAGAGAATCACTGTCCTATTTTTGATTTTTTTTTTCATTGTCTCTCTATGGATAGATTCTTGTGAGTTTTTGTTTTCATCTCGTGATGGTTTTATTGTCTCCTGTTTAGACTAACTGGTATTCTAAAATAAGCATTATTAATAGTGCAGAGCATTTCAACTAATGCATACTCCAAGTTTATCTGACAAGAATAATAATCCAACAGGTTCTTTCTAAATTTCACATGGAATTATGCTCCCATAAACAACTTTGGATATAAGATTATACTTTATAAAATTGAAAGATTTCATATTAATATTGGAAAGAATTTTATCAACAGTCAAGTATGGTACTTCAGAGATGGAAAGATGAGTTTCAACAGGGTGAGACAGGATAGTGAAAAGTAGAACACAAACCTCTGGAAAGGCAGTGGTTAAGAGCTGGAGACTTGGCGTCTGATACACTTTCCAATGTGAGAACTTCGACAGCTTTAGCCTCAATTACCTTATCTACTCAAGGAGCATATTAATAGATCCCAGTTCCTAGAATGGTTGTCAGATTTAAACATCAATTCCATACAGCTCTGAGGACAGGGCCTGACCGTTAATGAGCAGTCACTTCATATCCGTTACGATTCCCAATGTTTTAATAATAAGAAATAGTTCAGAGGTGAGAGTTCCAAGTGGAGACTAGACAAAATGGTGGCTTCCTCACTTCAAGAGAAGCTGAAGTGTATTTAAGTACAGAAGGAAAGAAACAGATGAAGAAGAACACTGAGACATGAGTTATCCTTAAAATATTTTTTCGTTTGGCAAAGTTGTGTTCAGAAAAATCGTTTTAGTCAGTATTCTCTTTCCCTTTCATTTTCTTATTCCCATTCCATCCCATTAAAAAGATAGTTCGGTGCTTCTTGACTCCAGGGGTGAGTGAGGAGGAAGCAGGGAAAGGAAGCTTCTTCTGGCTTTTGTAAGAAGCCCCCAACTCTTGTTTTTTGTTTTTTGTTTTTGTTTTTGTTTTTGTTTCTTTTTATGTTATGTTATGTTATGTTATGTTATGTTATGTTATGTTATGTTATTTTGACTCTTTGGGCACTAGTTGTTGGGCCTTAATGAATTCACAGCATAGGCAAAAGATTTTAGAGAAAAATATCACTGGCTAGAGCTAGGTGTCTGCCCCGAGGCAAGAAGAGCTTTCCTTGGCCTGGGAGGAGCCTCATCACTAACCACCCGAGCAACTGGCCTAGTCACCTAAGCTAACTGAAGTTCCATAAATGGATTTTTTTTTAAGTACCAGAAATATATAGTGTTTTTTGTCCCTTTGTAATATATGCTAAGTGGGCAAAATGTTTTGATTTATCTTACTTAGAGATAGCAGAGGTGAGACTGGGTCCTGTGCTTACTCTGTATAGCACAAGAATTTATTTAGAAGAAAGGATAAAATTTCATCTACATCTTAACTGACTTTCTCCTAGGAATTTTAGAAAGAGGGAAGTAATAATTCGTTAAAGTCCAACCATTATTATTAATACTACCACTACCATCACCAACACCATCACTACTATTAACAATAATAATAAAAATACTAGATATTGAGTGTATATTTTTTATTTTTAAAATTTTTTTAAAGATTTTATTTTTATTTATTTGATAGAGATCACAAGTAGGCAGAGAGGCAGGCAGAGAGAGCAGGGGAAGTAGGCCCCCACTAAGCAGAGAGCCCGATGCGGGGCTCGATCCTAGGATCCTGGGCTTATGACCCGAGCCGAAGGCAGAGGCTTGAACCCACTGAGCCAACCAGGCATCCCAGATATTGACTGTATAGTATCAAGTCTTACCTTAAATGCAGCTAAATGAACATCCCAAACTTGTAAAATGCTGTTAGTCTTCTTGGGCTGCTTTAACAAAATACCATAGACTGAAGGCTTAAACTACAGACTTTCATTTCTCATAATTCTGGAGGTTGGGAAGTCTAAGATCAAGGCATTGGTTGATTTGGTCCAGGTTGGGACCTATTCCTGGTGTACAAATGACCACCTGTGTGTCTGTGTCCTTACGTGGCAGAGAGCGAGCTCCGGTGTCACTTCTTTTTCTCATGAGGGCGCCCATCCCATCATTATGCCCATGAAGAGCCTCATCTTTGTAGTCTCCTCTAAACCTAATTCTCTCCAAAGGCCCCATCTTCAAATACCATCACGTTAGGGGTCAGGACTCCAACATACGAATTTGGGGGTTGGGAAGGGTGGGGACACAATTGAGTCCACAGCAAATGCCAAAATATGTACGTATCAAGGTTTTTGGTTCTTTTTTTTTTTAAAGCAAACTACATTTGGTGATTCCAACATTAAATTCTGTAATAAGTTGGATCTGAAACTAGATTTTGTTTGTATTCAAAAAGCTTGATAGAACACACTCTTCCTTTCCTTATTAAAATATGAGTACTAATGTAAAATTGGAACAAGATGTCATCTGATTTACTATACTTTGGGTCAAGTGGTGAAAGAAGTGTTCAGACAACCTGCCAGGTTCTGTTAGGTTACACCCAGAGCTTCACGGTTTAAGACAAATGCAGTCTGAAATACTGACTCATAGACATGTGGTCTGGCTGAAGTATGTGCTACAAGTTTCTGGAAACACACACACACACACACACACATCCAAGAAACACAGAAATGTCTTCAGAGAATGAAAGAAAACATCTGAAACAGAGTATCTTGTCCTACCAATTTCCACCGTCTCTTAGAGAAGCAACTAGGTATTTCCTTTGTGGTTTGCATTTCAAGGAATTTTTAAAACTCAGCAGTAGGCAAGTTTCTTTATCATCTCATAATTCTGTTTTTCTTCAGAAACGGATGTATAAGCCTTATGATACCAGCAGTTGGTAGGTAAGCACGGAGCACTTAGAGAAAGCATATAAACATGATATGAGAAAAGAAAAATAAGTCATTGGTCAAGTCCAAATGAAGTTGCAAAACAGCCCTCGTCTTTTGACTTTTGCCTTCCTTCCCTCAGACTCCATGATGTTTCCTTCCAGTCCCCAAAGTGTCTTTGCAAAACAAATGCTCAGGCCCTCTGTGCACAGATGTGTACCTTATTCTAAATTACCACTGCTTCTCCCCTGCCCCCTCCTCCTCCACCATCCACACTAATCAAAATTCCTGTTTCTTCCAGTGTATGGACAGGAGAAAAGGATCAAATTAAACTAATGATCAAATGTGATTTCCTGATAGTCTTCCATCCCTTCTTTCCCTAGCTCTTTCTTAACTGTGTGGTGTTAGGAATAGAACTATAAATAAGACATGGCCTTGTACTCACAGTAGGAGAGTCAGATGGGATTCAACTTAGTATGCAGGCCAGTAACATATATTTACAATCCAGGAAAAACTAGGGCTCTGGCAGTGTCATCCCCATTGATTTACAGGATTTAGTTGTTTCATCTTTCTGGCAGGATAGATGTTCCCTTTATTCTTATCTATTTGCCTTCCTTTGCCCTGAAATTCTTCTCCCCGTTGCAGGGAATGGCTTTCCTACATATTAGTATTCAGCTCTAGTCTAAGGTGCTCCGCTCACAGTTCTCCCTTAGGATAGGCCCCAAACAAAAGGCCTGTCTAAATAAAGGTGTAAATAAAGCATTAACAGAAAACAGAAAAGAGAGTAACTAAGTATAATTTTTGGATCACCTGGGAAGGCATTTACAGAAAAGCAGACAAGGGTTAGGCCTTAGAAAAACAAAGAATTGGAGTGAAATTTTAAGATGACGCTTACTTAGAACGGAAAAGAAAACAATACCAAATCATTATAGGGTGCCATGCGTGTCTATATATTTATACAAATATCAGACTATAAAGTAATTGGTGCAATTATCCTTACATGGTCACAATTCTTTTCAAAATCCTTAACAATACTGAATCTTGCTGTAGGTGCTCAACACAACATTGTTGTGTTGAATTGATCATCTTTATTCTAATCAACACTTGGGGAAAAAAAGAGATTAATGCTTACAAAACGACTTGGCCCACTTGAAGAAAAATATTTCTTCTAATTCGCTTACTTCATTTGCTTACATATTTTGCACAATCTGTGGTTTCTATCTTCTTGGTGTTTAGCAATAGTTATCATTATTACTGTCTTCCCAGCTAAAAGAGAAGTAAATCATCATCTCTTCATGGCTCTTCAGACATAAGCTAAAACAACTTTTCTTACTTACACACTTGGGGACATACATGCTAGGAAGGGCATGATCTTTTCTCGTGAGTTTCGGTACCGACAGACTGGCTTCCCTGATACAGAGCCCAAAGGAAACAGAGAGACCCTCACTCAGGGGATCCTACTGCCAAGTTCAGTGAGACTGTTTCTCAAAATGACTTTGCCTGTGGAGTTGTTTCTGTCCTAAACTTGAAAGTCAAATGTCTGTGTTTTCGATAGTTCACACTTTCTACTCAAAAACCCCAAATATTATTTTAACCCATTAAAAATCTTGCAGCTCAGCAAGGCCCCAAATAAAATAGCTACTGTGTTCCTGTGATTCATTTGTCTACATAGGAACTTGGCAACCATAATCCACACTCTACTTTGGCCCACGAATAGCTAATATAAGTAGAGGAAACTCTGCTATATTTTATTCCACAATAGGATTATTTTAGTAGTGAAATTCAACCTTCCAACATAAGGATAGAAGAAACCCATTATGACACATGTTTAAAAACTCTTTCAAACTGTGTTTCTAACATTTGAATTTTGGCACAGGTTTTGCTACATTCTGCCCAGCATATTTTTCTCCAACTTAAAATGAGATAATGTGATTTCATAAAAGCTTTAATTTTAAAGTTTTTCATACTAAATGGAAAACTCATCATAGAAATTAATGAAAAAACAACATCGTGGTGTGTTGTTTTATCCAGAAAATAATTAAGACCAGAATATAGAAGTGATACTATATAAATGTGTGTATATCCTATTGGCTATTGAATAGAATATCAAAAGTTTTGAGAGTTTAAGAAAGAATTGCTTATGTCATTTCAGTAAAAGGCAGTTCTAATTGTGTTTTTTTTTTTTATTTCTAGTGGTTAACATGCCACTTCTATCAAGGCTGATAATTTATAAGCAAAATAATGATTATTATTTGATGCCCATGTAGGCATATATGCTGATATGCTTAAACCTAAAAATTGCCTGAATTCAGTTGTCAAACATTTGACTAATATCTAGTTAATATTCAAATGTATGAAGAGTTTTAACTGGATAATACTTAAAAATTCCAATAGCAGAGTGACCCTGTTCCAGTAAGTATTAGGTTGCTCTGTAGGAATCCATTGGAACAAAGGGCTATCTAAAAATATGCCACTAGGGGCGCCTGGGTGGCTCAGTGGGTTAAACCCTCTGCCTTAGGCTCAGATCATGATCCCAGCATCCTGGGATTGAGCCCCCAACTGGGCTCTTTGCTCAGCAGGGAGTCTACTTCCCCCTCTCTCTCTGCCTGCCTCTCTGCCTACTTGTGATCTCTCTCTCTGTCAAATAAATAAATAACATTTTAAAAAATATGCCTCTAGTTTATAGAGAATAGGTGCTATTTCTTCCTTCTTGGAAGATCATGGTGAACATTTTTCAATTCTCAGATAGTTCATCTTTGAAAACACTTTAAGAAAACAGTATAATACACATTCTTTTTCAACGTATTTGCCAAAATGGACTATATGCTTAGCCATAAAAGAAATTTCAGTAAACTCAAAAATTCAAATTATCCATAGCATGTTTTCTAACCACAATGAAATTAAATTAGAAGTCAATAGCAAAGATAACAAGAAGACAACAAACCATTATTTCTTTGGAACATAGGAAGCAAACATTCTTAACAAAAATTTCTCAAATTCAATCCAATAATGTATAAAAGATAATACATCATATAAAGTATATATCATATACAAGATAATTATATATCATGGCAAAGGATCCTGGGAATGCAAGATTCATTTAACATTTTAAAATCAGTTGGTGAAATGTGCCATTATTAACAGACTAAAAAAAGAAAAATTTTATATACACTTTTTTTTTTAAATTTTATTTATTTATTTGACAGAGAGATCACAAGTAGGCAGAAAGGCAGGCAGAGAGGGGGCGGGGGAAGCAGGCTCCCTGCTGAGCAGAGAGCCCGATGCAGGGCTTGATCCCAGGACCCTGAGATCATGACCTGAGCCGAAGGCAGAGGCTTAAAACACTGAGCCACCCAGGCGCCCCTATATACAATTTAAAGAAAAGTCTTATTCATAGAAAATTAGGGGGCATCCCAATATCCTTTTCTGAGTAAAAAAAAAAAAAAAAATACTCCCAGCAAACTAGAAATAGAGCAGGTCAGGATTTCTCAACCTCAACATTGTCAACATTTTGAGTCAGATAATCATTTGTTGTGTGGGAAGCTATCTTGTGCATTTTGCAACCAGGAGCACCACTTTGCCCCAGTTGTGATGACCAAAAATATTTCCAAACATCTCCAAATATCCCTGGGGAAGAAAATTTCTTCCAGTTGAGAACCACTGGAATAGAGGGAACTTCCTTAATCTGATAAAGGCATCTACAAAAAAATCATTATTAATGGTAGTAGATTTCCCTTAGATCCAAGAAAAGTCAGGAATGTCCATTTCACCAATGCTATTCAACATTGTGATGCTGATTCTAACCCACAGAATAAAGCAACAAAAACAAAAATAAATAAATAAATAAAAAGTATTCAGATTGGAAAAGAGCAAGCAAAATGATCTTTATTCATATCCACAGAACCATTTATACAGAAAATCTTAGCACTCTTCAAAAAGCTACTAAAACTAGTAAGTGGGTTTTGTAAGTTTGCAGGATACTAGTCAATGTACAAAAATAAGTTGTGTTGTATGTAAGTAATAAACAATTAGAAATGGCAATTTTTAAAAACATTTACAATAGCATCAAAATATGAAATATTTATAGATGAATCTGACAAAAATGTGCAAGACTATTACAGAGAAAAGTATAAAACACTGACAAGAGGAGTTAAAAACCTAAATAAATTTTTTAAAAGATTTTATTTATTTATTTGACAGAGAGATATCACAAGTAGGCAGAGAGGCAGGCAGAGAGAGAGGGGGAAGCAGGCTCCCCGCCGAGCAGAGAGCCCGATGCGGGGCTCGATCCCAGGACCCTGAGATCATGACCTGAGCCGAAGGCAGAGGTTTAACCCACTGAGCCACCCAGGCGCCCCAAAAACCTAAATAAAATTTGAGATACATTGTGTTCATCGAACAGAAGATTGAATATTATTAAGATGTTAATTCTTTCTCATTTGATCTAAATACCAAATTGATCAAGATCCAAACAGGTTTGTTTTTTTTTTTTTTCCTTTTGGTAGACATGAACAAGCTGCTTCTAAAATTTGTGTGGAAATGCAATGGTCTAGATTACTCAAAACGGTTTTGAAAAGGAAGAACAGAGTAGGAATATTTACAATACTTAATTTCAAAACTTATTGTAAAGCTACAATAATCAATACAATGTGGTATTGTGGAAGTGATAGACAAATAGATCAATGGGACAGAATTTAGAAATAAAGCCACACTTTGTGTTCAATTGAATCTTGTTAAAGGGACAAAGACAATTAATTGGAGAAGGATTTTCACAAATGGTTCTGGGATAATTGGATATCCATATTTTAAAAGGGGGGGGGAACCCCTTTGATCCATACTCTCACCATATAAAGAAATTAACTTTAAATGTATCAAAGAACCTAAGTTTAAGATCTAGGATCATCAAACTTGTAGCATAAAGTATAGAAGAAAATCTTTGTGATCTTAGGAAACATAATTTCTTTACCATGAGACCCGAAGCACAATCCATAAAAGGAAAAAACTAATAACTTTTTCATTTAATCAAAATTAAAAATTTCTACTCCCCAAAAGGCACTGTTAAAAGTCAAAGACAAGCTAGACTGGGAGAAAATATTTTCAATTACCTGATAAAGGACTTGTATGCAGGATATACAGAGATCTCTCACAACTACATACTAAGGAAACCAACAAACCAAACTTTTTAATGGACAAAATATTGAACAAACACTTCACTGGAGATACACTAATGATAAATAAGCATAGGAAAAAGATACCCCCAATAATCATTAGGAAAATGCTAAGGAGATACAACTATAACTCTATAAGAATGGCTAAAATTAAATGATTCACACCAAATGTCAGCATGCATGTGGAAAAACAAAAGTTCTCAGAAACTTCTGATGGAAATAGAAAATGGAATGCCTACCTTAGAAAACAGTTTGGCAGTTAAAAAAGTTAAAGATCTGCCTATCAAATGAATCTAGCATTCATTTCTAGGTATTTATCCAAGGAAATGAAGAAATATATGCAAATGAAGACTTGCACATGAATATTCCTAGCAGTTTTATTTGTAATTGTCAAGTAACTTCGTCCCAATGATATTGTCCCCAATGTGCATTAGCAGATGAATTGATAAATTGTGACGGATGTGTCCTGACAATGAAATACTACTCAGCCATGAAAAGGAGTGGACCACTGATACATGCAACAACATGGATGGATCTCAAAAAATTATGCCAAGTGAGGAATCCCGAAGAAAATCCATGTGTATAATTTCATGTAAATAAATATCTAGACAACTTAAACTACGCTGCAGTGACAGAAAGCGGATCAGTGGTTAGTTGGTGGTAGAGAGGGAGAAATAAGCAAAAGGAAGGGATGACAGACAGGCACAAGGCAACTGTGATGGATACAGTGTGTTCATCATTTCGATGGTGGTGATGGTATCACAGGTATGAGCAAGTTTGTAAAACCAATCAATTTGTAGATTTTAAATATGCAGAGTTTATTGTGTATCCATTATATCTCAATAAAGGTAAGAAAAAAACCACAAGAAATGCCATAAGCAACAAAAATGTAGACGAATTGAGAGATGAATTGAGAAATAGAAATGAAGAAATTAGCAAAAGGACTCCACCCTGGAAAACAACAGCAGAAATGCATTCTCTGAAGATGAGACACCAAAGCAGTACGTTAGTCTGCAGTTCTCAGGGCTGGAACTGGATTGTGCGGTGCCAGGGGGAGAAGTCCTCCTTGCACCTGCTTGGACCGGGTTCCATCAGAGAAATGCAGGAGGTGGGATTATACAGTCACACAGACAGGCGTAGTTACAAAGTTTTCAGCTACCACCTATGAGGCAATTATCTCTTATGGGTATAACTTTCATGTGACTAAGAACAACAAAAAATAAATTTAACTTGTATGAAAACCATAATAGTGACTCGCTGGGGTGTGACTAATGGAATCATATTAAATAGCCGCTAATGTCTTCACCTGTCGCCCTCACCTGTAAAAATCAGTCTCTGTGCACTTAGATCCCAAGTTCTCTCCCCTATTCAGAAGTCCACTCCAATATTTCTCCACTCCTCATCATCATCTTTCCCCTCCCTTTGGGAAGATAACATACTGATGGGGAAAAAAATCACAAGCATCCTATTAATTTTCCCATCCTAATGGAAGCCTCTCATGGCCCCGCACCACTACCCTGCCATTTGTTTGCTCCCTTCTGCAGGGAAACTTCAAAAATGTTGACTATACTTGTATCTCCAATTCCTTTCCTCAAATTCTCTTTTAAAACATGCTAGTTGGGCACGTGATTGGCTCAGCTGGTTGAGCATCTGCCTTTAGCTCAGATCATGATCCCAGGACCCTGGGATTTAGCCCTGTGTCCTTGGACTCCCTGCTCAGTGGAAAACCTGCCTGTCCCTCTCCCTCTGCCCCTCCCCCCACTCATGCTCTTGTGCAAGCATACTCTCTCTCTCGCTCTCTCTCAAATAATCTTTTAAAAAATGCTAATTGGGCTTTCGTCCATATGATTCTATGAGCCTCATTCCTGCCATTATCAATGGTGACTTCTGCGTTGTTAAATGGTCAATTAGTTCTTTCTCCTGTTTCACTATATTCCCTCTTAAGAATCTCAGTCTTTCGCTTTAAATTCCAAGTATATGTTCAAGGTTTGCAAAATAATTTCTCCAGCTAGATCTCGCTTCCAAACTAGAACTCATATACCCAGTTGCTTCCTTGACATTTCTAGTAGAAATGTTTAACAGATGTTACAGATGTAATATGTCTAAAACTGTGATTCTCCTCAATAGGATGCAAAATTTGTTCTACCGTTAGCCTTCTCTTATCAGATGATGGCACCTCCACCCTTGAATTGCCCAAGAACCTTTAGCATCTCCTCTTTTCTTCTCATGTAGCAAATTTAATTCTTCAGGAAACACTCTTGGCACTAAATACCAAAGAAAAATGTTACACCTGACCTTTCTCGCCTCTATGAGCCACCGTCTGTGTCTCTCACCTGGATTACCATAGTGACCTCCTAACTGGCCTCCCTGTCTTGGCTTTCAACTCCTTTCAGCCTATTCTTCAGCCGTCAGAGTAACCATATTAAAATGTAGAGCAGACCTTACCACTCCTTTGCTCAAAACCTGACAGACTCCACTTTTCAGCCAGTCAAAATCAAAGGTATTACAAGACACTACCTAACCTGTTCCTCCTTACCTCCTTACTATTTTTGGAAATGGCCAAGCACTCTCTTCCTTGGGAACTGTCTATTCTGCCTGAAATTTTGTGAATCCCAGACATCTGTGTAGCCATCTCCCTCATCTTTTAAAAATCTTTACTAAAAACTCCCTCAGTGAGACATACCCTGATATCTCTTATTTAGTTCTATTATCCCTCAACCCTCACTCCCCATATTCTTTATCACTCTCTACATATTCTGCTCTTCCTAGTAATTATCCAGATACTAGATAATTTACTTATGTATTATGTTTATTGTTGATCACCAACCTCCTCACTTAAGCTCCTTGAGGGCACAGTTTTTTTCTTTCTTTTATTTCTTTTTCCTTTTGGTCTGGTTGTTTTTAATGATGTATCCCAAGTATAGAGCAGTACCGTGAATATAATAAATGCAAGTAAATATTGAATATGTGGATGGTTATTAACTATATTTCCTTTTTGTGTATACTGAGGCTCTCAAATGGTTCTCTTTTAAGGGGAAAAACATAAAAGTATATTTATATTTTAATAGAAATGGAACAGATATTCCTTCAAGGTCATAGACCTTTGTAACAATTTCATGACAACCCCACCTCCCCACACCAGTGGGCTGAGAATGTGGCCCGTACTCTAGAATAGACTATGGGAGAAATGGTGAGGTTAAATGACTCTCAAAGGACAGAGATTTAACTGGATCATATTTTATTGAGGAGAAGGAACCTAGACATAGGCAGTTTCACCTCTTTCACAGGTGAACAGAGCGTGTAAGAGGTAACGTGTGGTCTCACGTGAGAGCACTCAGAGAAACTAGAGAGTATGAGCTCTAGGCCAAAGGTGAAGAGGGAACTTTTTTTGAATAGATTGAAGATCTAGGGACATTTTTAGCCATGAGAATTTTGGAGAATGTTAACATAATGCTTAGCAAGGATGTCAAAATGTGCTGCATGGTGATATTAAGTTTTCATAGAGAACAAATTCTTTGTGCAACGTAAAAGAATTTTACTGGCTGGGCACACCTAGACCTCTCTAAAACAAGTCAGGCGTGGCTTGGAAACTTCATGCTTCTGAGAGTATCCTGGCCCTGCTGGACAGGCAGGGAGAATTATCAGTGTCCAAAACCATACATACTCTTGCACTTGGGCACTTTGAATGCTTGCTGATTGTTTTCCAAGCTTTTTGAAATTTATCAAGATACTTTATAGTTATTGTTGGGCTGTAATAATTTTCATCGAAGGGAAACAGTGAACACAATAACCCAAGAAAGAGGTACAATTAGTTTTAGAGAATTTATATGACTTTGCTCCTTTTGTTAGTTTATCATAAAACTTAATTTGTTCCTTTAAGAAACACTTCTGGATGAAAGCTAAATGTTTAGTGAAAGTGGAGTATCAGAAGTTGGACAAAATTGATCTTAAAAAACTAATAATATACATGCATATTATTATATGAAAACTCAAAACTTTATTTTTTTTCCTAAGCAGGTGTTTGTCTATCAAAATGAGCCTATCAGAAGAAAGTACATGCAAAAAGTACTTTAAAAATTAACTAGAAATCCTGTCAAATATATTCTGTTTTTATTGCTTTGACATACCTGTGGTAACTCCAATAAGCTACAGGCAAAGTGGTTAAATACAGATTTTTAGAGGATTAATTTTTATAGGCAAAATTCTTCTGCATTTATTGCACTAAATGTACATGTGTGGGTACTTCTGGAATGCTGTAAAGACACCCATTCTCTCTATGTGTTTATTAATTACAAGTTCATCATTCGAATGATGCTGTTCCTTCCTACAAATGGAAAGAATCAAAGCCTACTTGCACTCACAGTATCACAAATGTTAAATGTGGGTGCTGAACTAATGATGTTTGCTACTCAACTTAAAAAGAATACAGCATTCTTTCTACAGAATAGATCTCTCTTTGCACAGCCGAAGGGTTGTTGGACTGCATGAGAGTCCTTAAGCAATCCTCTAGAAGAAATCCAGGGACAGATTTCCTGAAGATGATAGGGAATTGGCCAGTCTGTCACAGCCAATGTGTATTATTTAGATCATAGTACCTAGGAAGAAAGCTGATCCTACAATAACTTCTAAGCTTTATTCTGCTATTCTCCTTTCTTATTAAAAAAAAAAAAATAACTTCTCCACCAATAAAACTGTTCCAAATGCACACATTTAACTCAGAGTTCAAAAGATCAATAGATTTTTTTTTAATTATCACAGAAGAGGAATGTAAGGATGAGAAAGGATGATAACTGAAATAGTAAAAAAATAATTCCAGTTAAAAATGAATATTGTACCAACCATAATGTCTAATGGCTCTACATGGACAGTCATCTCTAATTTAGAAAAATCCTTAGATCCAGAAGCTAAAACTGAGGCTTACAGAGTTTAAGTGACTTGCATGGGGTCACTATGGGTATTAGTTTTGGAGCCAGATTCCTATCCTGATACTCTTCTTTCAACTTCCTAACTGCCTCTGTGCCATACTTTATTCATTTATCTAGCATAGAGTAAGAAGCAAACATTTAAGAAAGTGATGTATTTAGATTTACATGCAGAAAGGAGAAGAGGACAAATACTTTGGACCCCTTCTATGTGCCTGACACCATGTTAAATATTTAGGAAATTATCTCATTATTTATCTTCATACTTATATTTGGTAAACCATTTATGAGAATAAAAGTTCTGAGATTTGTTTGGAGTCAGGCAACCGAAGGATGAAAAATAAATAAGAGTGATTAAAGATTTGGGAAGTAATCCTTCTAATAATAGAGTAAAGCATCAAGTCTTATTAACTTCTTTCCTGAAAGCACTTGAGCTTCCTCTGTGTTGATATTTGTGTCGTCTTATTATAAGACGAGCTAACATCTATTATTAATTGATGCACTAATTAAAGCCATACTTGCAGTTTCCATTAGCTTATTCCCTCTCTATGTTTAGAGAAGAGAACATTAAGGAGAAAATTAGTATTAAGAAAATCAGTATTAATTATAAAGGCATTTATAAATGTATGTGAATAGGGTTTTGTTGTTACCTCAGGCCAATATAAACAGGAACAAGGCTGGATTGTATGAAGAGAGGCTGTAGTACTCCTGAGGAGAATCCGGCTAAGGAGAATTAGCAGCTAGCTAATATTTATTGAGCGCCTACTATCTACTAGAAGACCAGAGGACTCCAGGCAGAGATAGAGATAAAGATAAACAAGTTATTTTAAGAAAGAACTTACATCAGTTCTCATTCCATTCTGCTCCAGTGTTTTCCTAAGGGAAATAAATATAAATTTATAAATATATGTGTATATAAAGCTAATCCTGCGTTCCAATCTGCGAGTTATGTGGAGTTGTCCCTATTTTTAAAGGGGAATCTGAAACTCAGAAAGTTTTAAGAAGTCTTCCCAATTTCACACAGCAATTAAGTGTGAGTCAAGAGAGGCAGTCAAGCTCTCTGAGAGAGGGGAAAAGACACAAAATTGAGAGTTAGAAAATCTGAGGTCTGGTATAGACCTGGTCACTTTGATCATGTGATTGTGAGGAAAATAATTCCGTAAACTTCTAGTACTTTATTTTTAAAATAAAAATAAGAGCGCAGGCAAAGATTATTGGGGAGATTAAATGGGCATGGTTTCAGTGGAAGTATTTTCAATCAATATGAATATAGTAGCTCTTTAAAGGATTTAGGAAGGTATGGACTTCTTTCTTGCCATATGGTTGAAGTTTAAATTAAAGGAACCTAAGTGCTCATTTTTTAATCAGTAATGTTTTGATACAAACTTTCAAAACTTACTTTCCCTACATGTTTTGGTCTATATGGTTCTCGTCTTCAATTTCATGTGCGATACGTGAATCCTGCCATTTTCCTATTTCTCTCGTAGTCCATGCTTTGAGTTATTTTGAGAGATTTTAATTATCCAATAAGAAAAGAAATAGTAACTATCACATCATACTTCTTCGAGTTACCATACCCAGGACTCTCTGGGGATACCAAAAAGATGGCCATTTGGATTCCCAGGTATCTGTCAGTTTTTATAAAAACTAGAGCCAACTGAAAATAAAAGCAAACAATGCAGAGTACTTACCATGTCAGAGATGTACAGGGTGAATCTTAGGGCTAAAAAGTTTAATATTTCTTGTAGCTCTCTCTATGTTACTCATTTATCACATTGAAATTAGAATTGCTTTCGTAACTCCCATTATGGGAAATCCCTAGGAATTTGTAAACTGTGCATAGACACAATAATCAGATTAATCTAATCACCAGTCACAGAAAAAAAAAAATTCTTAAGTCATAAATAGCAAGAGAATCCATTGATTGTAAATAAAGTAGAAGAGAGACATTACAGAGCAATTTCACCCAAGCAAGATAATTAAACTCAGAGATACTGTTTCCTGTTTCTCTGGTATAAACAACAAAGCTGCTTCTCTGGGCTTTCCACAACCTGGATGTCCCAAGGCCACATCCCTCTTCTTTCCTTCCACTTTCCCTAAGGAGAATTTTGGGTCATAAAGGAATGAGAGTTGGTATAACTTCTTTCCTGAAAGCACTTGAGCTTCCTCTGTGTTGATATTTGTGTCGTCTTATTATAAGACGCGCTAACATCTATTATTAATTGATGCACTAATTAAAGCCATACTTGCAGTTTCCATTAGCTTATTCCCTAAATTCTCCAGAGTTGGCTGTCTGGTTTTAATCAAAACCAAATGGTAGTCCAAGTTCCCAGCCTGGAGCAGCTAGGAGGAAGTCATTCAGTGGAGGCACAAGAAAGCAGAAAAGATAAACAGATGATAGTTCACAAAATTTGTGTCGGACAAAGGAAGCAGATACCGTGAGCTGCTTTGGAGATGTGATTCAGGGACTCTGTCAGGCTAGATGGAAGAAGTTGCAAGTGGTTAATGTCAGCAAGACTGTAATAGGATCAAGATGGAGTCTGTCTTCTGCTCTCCCAGCACTGCGTTTGTGTGACTGGAGGATTGTGACTGGAGGTAATACTGCATGTGCCATGACAGGAACTCCTCTAATTCTGTGAAAGATTCCTGGGATGGGAGAGATTTGAAGACCATGTTCCTGTTTACTGATTTCTTGGGGTTTTACTCACAGATCCTCTCAGGTACAGGATGTAGGGCTGCAGCATTTTAAATTGTGAGTAGTGTAAAAAAAAAAAAAAAAGTTTTCCTACTTAGGGGATGACGGTTTTAAATCTTTAAATTCATCTTGCTCTCAGAAGAGATCTTTTGCAAGGAGAAGGGCAGAGGTATTTTGATAAAGTCGTGCCTACACGTTTAGTAGAGTGGGAAAGTTGTAGAGGAGGGAGAAAACTGTTTTCTTTCCTTGCTTTTCCTTTTCTTTTTTTTCTTTTTCTTTTCTTAATTCATCAGCAGTATGGGATAGAGAAAGCTCTAGGACTTTATGACTCTCCAGCTAATCACCTCAAGAGCTTTGACAAACTCCCTTCAGTTCTGTGTAAAATCAGAACTCCTCAATCGCTCAGGCGGGCTCTGCTCTGCCCCCCTCCCTCTGCTTCGTGCACTCTTTCTCACATGCACTACTCAGAGGCAGGAAATGCTTCCCAGGCAATCTGGGCCTGCTTGTGGAGGCCCCTTTCGCAAGACATCAGTCTGAACTGAGTGGACAGAAGTCCCCAGGAACGCCTCGACAGACTCCTGCGTGAGCCCAGGCTCCCTCCAGCTGCAGACGGTGTTTTTGTGAGAATCACGCTCTGCGTTAAGACTGCTTAGAATAGAGCCATGATCTCAACCACGAAATGTGAACTTATATTCTGGAGGAGCTCACGGGGACGGACTTCTTTCCTCGCCTGAGTGTTGAACAATGTCATGCCTGGGCGTTTCAGCTGCTGCTCCTCATCTAGGTAAGACGCTGGGGACTCTCTTGTCTTTATACTTTGAGGCGGTCGTGGAAGAGGCAGAAAGTTTGACAGAAACATTAGCTTCGTGCACGGAGTGGTGGTTTCCTATGTTTGGGAGCTAAGCTATGAAATTTGGAAGTGGAAAATGTTTAGGGAGGGGAAAACTGCGAGTCAAAATTGTTTTAGCACAATGTCAATTCTTCAAAGAGGCTCCGGAGAGATTTTACTCTTTTCCTCCATAAACTGAGATTTTAGTTTAATCCCTTTTTATCTTACCTTTTTTATGAATAAAACCAGGTTTCCTAGTGCATGGCATAATACAAAAACAAATACATATTCTCACCCTTAAGTGTGAGGTGTAGACGATTTCTTTTGATCTCCCCTTCCTTTGCCAACAGGGAGAATAGGTAGCACCAGAGTGGCTTTTCTTAATAATGAATCCCCAAAGAATATTCTATGTGTCATGTAAAGTATGAAGATAGGACTCCTCAGTATTTCCCCAAAATAGTGTTGACCACAGTGCAGGCTGTTAATGTACAGCTTAAAGGTTTCATTAAAAAAACAAAACACACATGAAACTTCATAAATTATTTCTATCCTAAATAGTATTTGATCTGACTTTTAAAAATTTAAGTATTAGAATTGGATTTAGTTTGTATTAACTTTCCTGGATTCCCTGCTCCGGTCATATTTTGTGAACATTTTTGAAGAATTGAAGTAAATCTCAATGACAGCGACATTCAGTATTATTATTTTAAGGCAGCTGGAAATCACTGCAATCACATGAAAAACCAATCATGTATTCATAATTCATACAGTCATAAAATTAGATTTCCACTGGGCTGTAGGTATATTAAATGTCTAAACATGCAATATATGAAGAAAGAAATCTAGCAATGATTGACATAAAATGAACTTATAATGCAAAACATACCGTGGCATTTATACTTCCAAAGAATTGAAAATGAAAATAATTATTTTATAGGAATGATGTGGAATGATATGTGAAGGGGATAGATATTTGTGTATATTTCCAAATCAATTAGATGAACACAAAACATCATAATGAAAGATGAGAGCTGTTTGACAGTTGGATCATAAGAAATCAAGTGTTTTAATTCCAAACTTTTACACAGTACAAGGTGACCATTTGTTGTATTAGCTAACTTACTATTGGATTCTATGCTAGTATAAGTTATCTTGATATATTTTAACTATCCACTAACAATTTAAGATGTGTTAAAACATTTAAATATGATTAAAAAAAATCTTGTTCAGCATGTGAAAAATAAAATGCTGGCTTATCTGAATTATGATTTAATAAAATCCCTGAAAAGAATTTCGAGGAAGGAAAGAACATAAGAGACCACTTCAAACACTGTCCTTAGGTTGCCTCAGAGAGCTGAGGAATGACATTCAAAAGTGACCTGTCCAAGGTCACACTGCTAGCTAGTAGAAGAGATGACAGTGGAATACCACCTCATAATTCAGAGATCTTTATACTATATCCTCTTGCTCTCAAATAATAACCATGCAGAATGAAGTATGAATATGTCCAGTAGAAGGCTACTTTTTGACAGAAAATTGTAGTACCACTTTAAAAAATAAGAAAGGCTCAAAGGTGCCACCCGTGTATAGTATGGGGTGGGGGGCAAATCATGGTTTTAAAAAAAGAACCAAATTCACCCAAGTAATGAAATATTCTCATATGTAAAATTTTTCTCATGCCTTCAACAAACACTTCAGTGGAGTAACTCTTTGGTGACCATTTTGTTTTATTTCATGTTTATGCCAAGGAAATCAATCTATATGCTAATAGTTATATTAATTTTAAACTGATGTTTCTTAAGAGAATAGTGCCAGAAAGGAGCTTGTCTGATTGATATCCTCATGTTCAAATGGTATCATAACCAGTCTGTCCCAAGCAGTGACATTCAGAGATTTTACTTCCCCCTAGCAGAATCGGTTTAAGGATCTCATGTACACGGATATTCTTTCTTTTATCTAACCTACAGCTCTATTGCTGTAGCTTATTTCCAGTTTTATGGGTTTTTCCTCAGTGGAAATATGGAAAACTGAAATGGACATAAGAAAACATAAGTGTACATTTGTGGGTCAAATAAAGCCAATTCCTTTCATCTTCCCTTGTACAGCTTATTTTCAATCCATTAATTGGTTCACATATCTACTCTAAGCCTTCTACAAAGTCCTTTAGTTGTAGAATATAGAATTTCTTACAGTATATAAATACATGTCTGACCGGTGCAGTGTAAAATGAGAGAGTTGGCTGCTTAAGCTGCATCATACTTCATATATGACAGTAGATGTTGCCATGCACACTAAACACTGCCCTTTCCAAGGCAAGAAACTTTCTCACAAAATGAATATATGTCATTTCTACTGCATGCCATTTCTTAAAATGTGTGTCATGATCCCTTTTCCCCCATTTTTATGAACCAGATTGAATTTCCTGATGTTATTACATTTTAAAGATGCATTATTCAACCCTTTCAGTGTCTCTATCCTACACATTATTGGAATGAGGAATCAATGAAATAAAGCGGTAGCCTAGATAACTGACTACACGGTGACTAGAGAGCCTAGCAAAAGAGAATACATCATTTTATTATTTTCTTAAGAATCTTATAATTTAAAAGGAGGATTTTTTTCTAACCACACTTAAACCTGCCCATACCATACACCTCATTATCAAGACTGTAGGCAAGCTTTAATCTCACTCATAGAGGATTGGGTCTTGTAGGCTTTAAACAAGTCTACATTGGGGACATTTTAAATTAATCCTTTGTTTTGATCTTGTTTCTTCTTGGAGAATGAATGAATTCGTGTATGATCTTACAATAAGAATATTTCTGTAGAAATCGTTACAGTACAACAAATTTCCAAAGAGTTGGTCTAGATCTGGATCAGAGAATTTTATGATAAAAATAGAGACATGTCAGTAATTGTACATGAGAATTTAAAGAGGATGTGAGAAAACTAAAAACCCCCAGATATGAAGGAATTGGCATGACCGTTGTACCTTCTTCCCCCATTGAATGATAAGCCCCTTATGTCTACAACTTAAACCAAACAAGTTTGGAAAGAAGTCCAACTCCAGATTGACTTTGGTGTGGATATAGGGATTTACTTCCATGGTTCTATTTTGGTGTTAAATTGCTAGTCAGTTCATAGAGTTTTGAGAAACAGATGGACTTAGTTTTTAATGAAACTAAACAGAATAAAGGTGAATTTAGACCTAGTTAAAAAGAGATTGTTGATTTTGATTGAGTAGATTATAGAATATGCAAATAAAGTTGAAAAGATTAAATAAGGACTCACGTGCAAAAAATAGTGGGAAGGCGATGTAAACCATGTGCATATAAATGTGCTCATTAATTAAGTAGATGGATAGAAAAAATTATTGTACTAGTTGTACGTGTAAAAAGGTTGTTTTGTATTAGACTAGACTAACAAAGTGTTTTAGCAATACAATTCAAATAATTCAAAGAAAAAAATCAATCCTATCATGGAAATGAGTTGGAAAGGAAGTAGGAAGATCCGAGCAAGTTTAGAAATTCAATGTTTCTTGTTATTCTCAGCCAAAAACATATCCTAGCATGTCAGATGCTATCAATACCTGTTTTGTCAATAATCATTTGTGGAATAAATCAGAGGGAAAGAGGAAAGAAAGGAAAGCAAAACTGGTGTAAAGAGTGGGCATTGTGGGACTTTTTTTTTTTTTTTTTTTTCGATTTTCCAGACATCCTGCGATGATAGAATAATTTTTACAGGGGAAAGAAGATAAGAGGTTGTCAAGAATCATCAGAGCCTCAGGCCAAAGGTTAACAACATTCTCATAAGAAGACATTACAAATTCATTAAAAACCAGAGGGAAGCATGAGCATCCAGAAGTAGTTTAAAAGTAAAAGTTACGTGAAACCAGTGACAGCAGAGCTCTAGTGAATTTTCCACAATTTAAATGGGGTGGTGAACTGAAAAGCTCCTGGGCAGAGTCCGAAAACTGGCTCTGATTTCTATCTTCACCACTTGATGTTCTGCAATGTGAACCCTGCCCCATAACTACTTTGAGCTTCTGCTTTTTATTGGTAAAGCAAGGAAGATAATGAGAACCGTTCTATCATTGGGTCATTTTGAGCATCCCATGAGATTTTATATGGGCAAACTGTTTTGCACACAGTATAACAAACAAATCTTTGTTTAGAAAAGCATAGGTCAATTAGTCAAGGAAGGAAGAAAGACTCATGGTATTTCACATTTTGGTCAAATTGCTCTTTTATATTGAAACAACATGGGCATGCAAGGGATAGTTGTGTCTCATACACAGCCATGGATTCTGCAGCTAAAATCAATAAAAACTAAAGGAGTCACCGTTTTCACCATCAGCAGCAGCATCCTATCCCCGAACATCTAGTGAATTCTCACAATATGCAATGGATTGAATGTTCTATGCGTATTGCTAGCTTAGTATTATTATTTTAGCTTAATACTATTATTTTCCCCTCAACAAAACTTTTTGTTATTCCCATTACAGAGGTGAGAAAACTGAGGAACACAAAATCTAGGTAACTAATCCAAATACTGGGGGGGTGGGGAAGGGAATGGTTCTTTAACAGGCATCTTACCTCCACAAAAAAATGGAGATCATAACTTTTGCCACCGGTAGGTATTTGACCTTGAGCTGGTTACTAAGTCCTACCAAAATTCCTCCCTATAAAATTAAGGCAGTGATAGCAACTACTCCACGGAGTATTTGTGAGTACTATTACCAAGGGAGATGGTGTAAGAACAGTACCTGACCCACAGTAAATGCTTAGTAAATGGAAGTCATTTGTTACTGTTCCTATTATCATGATCAGAAGTTTTCAATGTGCCTGCTGTTAGTTGGGTATATAGAAGAACACTTGGAAATCAAAACAAGCCCCACTGGGCATAGGTACATGATTAAATAAGATGAGAATTAAGGATATTAAGAACAGCAGGCAAAGTTGATGGCAGAGGCATCAACCCTTGTAGGATAGTGACCTAACAGAAGTAGTTAAGTTCCCAGTGACGTCATGTTCCCAATTTCAGTGGAAGTCATACTTTTTGGAGGAGGGAAATCTCAGTATTCTCTTGGCACATAGCAAGCCAAGCACCTGGGTGGGTGTAGCCATATTTCTCATTTGCAGTTAGTGATTACTGTGTCTACCGTTAGAGGGTTCTTAGAAATGATAGCAAAGCTAAAAATAGAAAGTGGCCACTCAAAGCAAAGACACAGCTCACCATGCTGATGATAAAGCATTATAATCCGTGTCCCTCGTTGAATAGAAACGCTGCTTTGCCATTCAAAAACAAAAAGCAACCAAGTTCTTGACGACAAATTTAACTCTAAACTATTTCCTTTCACATGAAAAATTTCAACTGGAGCAAGTTCAGAACAAAGACAATACTTTTCTTTGGTAATAGGGGTTTGATAGAAAAAAGATATTAAGGCAAAAACCCAAGTGGTTAATTATTAGTGAGTTTATTTGCAGAAATAGCTAAGCTATGGTATAGTTCTAAATGCTCAAAGGATTCTGCATAGGATGGAACACTATCGTTGAGAAAACCATGTACTTTTATAAAATAAAATGGGAAAACCCAAAGAAAATACACATAGCTAGAAATTACTGCATCCATGATGCAAACTTGTTCCCCATGACGGTATGAATTTGGGAAATCTTTTGGAAATCAGTTATCCCCCAAAAGGTCTTAGTGATATCAGGCAAATATTATGACGTTTTCCAAGATTTCCTCAAATTACATGTGGGTAACTTAAGAAAACTTTTAGAGACTCTGCAGACCTGGCTGACCTGAGCTGTAAGGGGTAATAAGTTGAACACTGCCAGGATCTGGGCTCCTCCCTGCAAAAAAAAATCAGAAATTACTGAGGCTGCATTACATAGCAGGAACCTGAAGGTAAAAATAGGGCACCACAGGAATAATAATTTTTGCAATTTTAGAAACCTGATTTTTTATGATGAGCTGACTTCTAGTGAACTGAACAGAGTTCATTGTCACATTTGTCTAATTCCTGGAATCTTTGACTCTGAAAGCTAAGTATAAGAAAAAATTTTCCACGCTTAGTAAAGTTGAGATATACATAAAAATAGATAAATCTTAAAAGAGTATTTTAAATTGGATACCGGCTTCTTCCTTTTTCTTCTAAAGACCAGAAATGATGGAGACTTGGATGTGTCTTTTGGAAAAAGTAATATAATGCTTATTCCACTGACTTAGTTCATTATGGGTGGTTTCTTCTATAATTTACTAACTTTTTTTATATCCAGACAGCCCAAATACATGGAAGCTATTCCATATATAATATTTTAAGCTTCAATAATTTACCAATACAGAATTTCAATAAAGGGCACCTGGGTGGCTCAGTTGGTTAAGCGTCTGCCAGAGCATCTGCTCAGGTCATCCTAGGGTCCTGGGTTCGAATCCCACCTCAGGCTCCCTGCTCAGCAGGGAGACTCCTTCTCACTCTCCCTCTGCTGCTTTCCCTGCTTGTGCGCTCTCTCTCTCTCTCCCTGTCAAATAAATAAATTTTTTAAAAAAGAGAATTTCAATAAGAGTTTGTTTTCCACAGACAACTAATGAGGCGTAATGAGTAAATTCCAACATCTGACAAAATATGCGAAAGTAAATGGGTAATGATTTTGTGAAGAATTAGAATGCAGATTGCTACCAAAGAAAGACAATCTGCATGAAATCATATGAAGATAAATTCCTGCATCATATTATTAAAGGTCTCTCTCTCCCACAGTCTATTTCTAGCCCTTTCTGATTTGGATTAGACAACCTGAATATTTTAAAGGAAAAGCACCAATTGTCTTTGGCTAAAAGTTGGCTACTCTGACCCCTGAGTAGACTCATAGAAATGCTTTTTTAAAATGTGTTATCTTTTTTGGCTATTTGTTCCTGCATTTACATAAAGGAATTAGGAAGAGTCGTATCTGCCCCCACTTTCTTACTGCTCCTGAGCATCTTGAAATGAGACATCAGTTTGGCAATGAAAAGCATTCCTCTTCATGTTATCATTGAGCTGGGGGAACAGTGGGAAGATACCCAAATGTGCACAATTTGGTTCACTAGATAATTCGTTCCTTGACAGCTCCTTCGAGAAAACAAATTTCATTCTGGCCTTTGCAAATGTTCACTGTAGTGAAGATTTACTTTGAACTGGCAAGCACACATTTGAAGAACTTCATTAAGTTGTGGTCATGTCTATGTTGTTGCTTCTGTTCTAGTTGTCTAATTCAGTTCTAAAGTGGTTTGGAGGCCTTTTCTATTTGCAAATGTGACTCCCTGAGAGGAGACGAAGACACATAAAGATTTAAAATCATGATAGGATGTTCAGATTCTCAGTGTCTCCATTTTGCTGACTTATCATATTAGCCACAAAGTTGGTCAATGTAGAAATGTTCTTTTCTCTGTTCGGATGCATTCTGTATTCTTGTAAGAGTGCCTTTTAGAGAGCTGAAACCACTTGCAATTAAAAGGAGGTTATTTTCCTCATATCTTTTCTTCTTTCCGTCAGTGACTGAGAATATGCTACGTGGTAGATATTACACATAGATATGCTGTAAAGGAGTTGTAAGAAGGAAAACATGACCTAGAAATTCAACATGGGATGGGTAATGAAGAAGAAAGACCCTAAGGGAA
Source organism: Enhydra lutris kenyoni (assembly GCF_002288905.1). NCBI lineage: Eukaryota > Metazoa > Chordata > Mammalia > Carnivora > Mustelidae > Enhydra > Enhydra lutris. The sequence goes on along the minus strand of NW_019154095.1, from coordinate 19,958,506 downwards.
ACCAAAGCAACTGAGGCCACCTCAGGAGAGAGGAAAATAAAGAGAAAATGTCAGTACTATTATGCTTTTATTTTCCCTTCTATTAAATACATAGAATCTGTGTGAAGGTGTTTTAAAACAACCTGGGAGCCAATTGTGTGTGTGTGTGTGTGTGTGTGTGTGTGTGTGTGTGTACATATATTTTTAAATTTTTATTTTTGTATGTGTATGCGTATATATGTCTATGTATGTCGTTTGTGTTCTGAAAGGATACAATGAGATACACACATTTAAAGGTCTAAGGGATTGAATGAGAAAAATTGCCATCATGCTAAATACTATGATGGAGTGTCCAGGAGAAGTTGAAATAATGCAATGGAGAATTCCTCTTTTCATATGCATTTACTCAATTAAAGTTATTTACATCTTACTTTTTGTATCTTAAAATTTCTGTTCAGATAACATTTTAGAAGGCTATCACTAAGAGGATTACCAAGAATATTTTTTCCTGACTTGCAGGAGTTCTTAAAAGGGTTGGGGGAAGAAAAAGGCCATTAAAAAAAATCACCCAAGGGACACCTGGGAGGCTCAGTTGGTTAAGCAGCTGCCTTCGGCTCAGGTCATGATCCCAGCATCCTGGGATCGAGTCCCACATCGGGCTCCTTGCTCGCCAGGGAGCCTGCTTCTCCCTCTGCCTCTGCCTGCCACTCTGTCTGCCTGTGCTTGTTCCCTCCCTCGATCTCTCTCTCTGACAAAAAAAAAAAAAAAAAAAAAAAAAAAAAAATCACCCAAGAATCTTATGGAAAATTGCATGACATTATTGGCCCAAAATAAATACCCAAACTGGCACCTTTATTGTGCTAATGGAAGGAGAAAGATGTATTTGTACTTGTGAGGGGGTGGTATGGAGAGGGTGGGAGGGAACACAGGGAATATTTGGGTCCTATTAGACATATTATAGAGGAAATGTAGACATATTTACCTATCAACTCAATTTTAAAATTACTGCTGTGGAACATATTAAAATATAGTTTAAATTTATGTTATTATTTAACATGCTTTCTGAGATTCAGAAATTTTTCTTTGCCTCAAGCAAATAACACAAAGAACTATAACAATTTCAACTGTTTTTGACTGTTTTTCCTATTACCTCCATATTTCTAAACAATATGATTATACTATATTTTTCCCATTTTAGTCATTATCTAATAAATTCCTATTATGGAATTTATTTATTATTATGGAATTCCTATTTTCCTATTATGAAAAATGAAGAGTCAGCTCTCTGAGATGGTTCTTCCCAGCATCCCTAACCTCAACTCCTACAAAAATTTTATGCTTCAAAAATAGTTGCTTTCATAATTTTTTGCTAAGTCAGTATTTGCTGTTTGCATTATTTGCCTACACAAAAAAGTTTCAGCTAAACCAGGTCATGTACTATGATTATATTTCCTTTCTTTTAAAACCCTGTGTTTCCTGGAGGTAATAATTGATTTTTTGTTTTCTGTGTAAATATTACTAACTCTTCCACCTAAATTGTTTGACTTTATTATAAATTCCTCTTATTGTGGCCACATACCTCATATAATCTATGATTTCCATGGTTTTTTCCTTAGAGACATCTCTTGTAGAGAACTTTAGGATTTATGTGAAATGATTGCCTGCTAGGCCTGCTACATAAATTTCATCCTAGAAATCCCATCCCCTGGTCTTTGTGTTGAGTTTCTGACTCCCTTGTTGCCATGTCTTCTCCATTTTATTTATTCTTTTATTTGGATAGAACTATCCCTCCAGTAGCTTCTTGAGGAGGGGGGAAATTTTTTAAGGTAGATTAAAATTAGGTAGATTAAAATAAAATAAAATAAAATAAAATAAAATAAAAATAAGGTAGATATAAGTTCCCATCAGAATTTTGAAGATACATTTGCCTGTCTTGTTTCCAATTTTGCTATTAAGAAATCCAATAACATTGGGATTCCCAATGCGTAATGTATAACCTCTTTTTTCTCTTTCTCTGATAACATATATGTTCATTTGCTTACCTCTAAAGTTCTGAAATTTCACAATAATGTTTCTTGGTGTAGTGTATTTTTATTTCTTGTATTACTTCATACTTCACAGATTTTCTTGAATCTGAAGACAGGTCTGTGAAATATTCTGAAAAAAAAAATTTTCTTTTAAATCTCTCCCCTCAATTTTCTGAATGCACCTGAGAAATGTGGTTCCCCTCCAAGGTGTCAAATGGGTTTTCACATTGTTAGTAATTCTCTGGAGTTTATTTTTGCCTCTGCCATCTTTCCCGAAGAGGTGATTCTAGAACGGTGAAACTCTGAACCTCAGGTCCCATTTGATTTGGATGTTGTGGAGGCAGGAAATTTACCACAGAGGGCGTTGTTTAGGGATTCTCTCCTCTGGAAGTCCTACCTAACATTTCCATCATCCCACAGGACTCACTATTGAAAAAGAAGGATGGATGGATGGAAGGATGGATGGATGGAAAGAAGGAAGGAAGAGAGGGAGGGAGGGAGGGAGGGAGGGAGAGAGGGTGAAAGAAAATAGAAGGAAGGAACGAAGGGAGGAAGGAAGGAAAGAAAGAGAAAGAATGAAAAAAGAAGGAGGGAAGGAACAAGGAAGGAAGGAAGGGTGGGAAAGGAAAAGAAAGAGGAAAGAAGGAGGGAGGGAGGGTGGGTGGAAGGAAAGAAGAAAGGAGAAACTGATGACCCTCTGCTTGATGTTAAAACTTACATGGAATTTGTGGCCATGAGAAGACTTAGTATTTGTCTCTACGTGAGTTTCTCTCATAAAATTGTAAGCTCGTTTAGGAAAGGTGGAATATATTATTTAGATCTACATTGCGAACATTTAGCAGAGTGTCTGTGGCCCAGTGGCCACTAGATAAACAAGTACTGGAGAACTGATCTTGGCCAGGCAGTGCTGCTGTCAGTTTTTCATTCCTGCCCACTTGATTTCAGCCTCCAGTGCTTTAATTGCATTGTATTCTCCCAGACTGTAGAATGAGAAGTGGTGATTATCATCGGAATCTTCTTCTCTAAGGATAGTTGAAAGGCCAAAATACATAGTATGTGTTTATTTCAGAAGCAGGTGCAAAGGAGAACGTGGTCATTTGATATGAGATACGGGTCAGTGATTCTCAAACTAGAACATCTCCAATTGATGTCATTTAGTATAACAATATTGAATTTTAGTTAACTTTAAAATACTGTATGGCTGGATGCCTGCGTGGCTCAGTCGGTTAAGCGGCGGCCTTTGGCTCAGGTCATGATCCCAGCGTCCTCGGATCGAGTCCCACATCGGGCTCCTTGCTCAGCAGGGAGCCTGCTTCTCCCTCTGCCTCTGCCTGCCTCTCTGTCTGCCTGTGCTCGCTCTCTCTCCCTCTCTCTCTCTCTCTGACAAATAAATAAATAAAATCTTTTAAAAAAATAAATAAAATAAAATACTGTATGGCACAAAATGCTTATGTTAAGGAGTAGTGTTACAAAATTAATTCAAATAATAAATTTGAAATTAATTCGTGTCTAAACATCTTATGCACTAATATCACAAAAAGCAAATTTGGCCATTTTACATTTTCCAGAATCGTTACAACATTAGAGGTACATAGAGTCTCTTGTAATATTAATATAGTGGTGTTAGAACACATGCATTTAAGAAGTGAAAAATCCCCATGGAAATTCACTTCATAAAATCAACACCCTGAAATGACCTACACTTTTCCAGATCCTTCATCCAAATCTTCAGCAGCTGAGCTCATTCTGAATGAAAATGCACAAAAGGGATTACCAAGATAATGTAACAAAATTTTGCAAAACAAATAGTCAATAGTTAGAAATATAATTTTAAAGAGAGCAATCTGATGAGGAGATTGATAGGGAAAAATCACGTCTTTTACAAAGACATCTGTAACTTATAGGATGGATTCTAGTCAATTCAGATGATTTGGAAAATGAGGCCAATATACTCAGATGCAGCTGACAGTAATCCAGTATTCCCTCTTTATTTTATTTTATTATGTTATGTTATGTTATGTTAGTCATCATACAGGACATCATTAGTTTTTGATGTAGTGTTCCATGATTCATTATTTGCGTATAATACCCAATGCTCCATGCAATCCATGCCCTCCTTAATACCCATCACTGGGCTCACCCATCCCCCAACCCCCCTTCCCTCTGAAACCCTCGGTTTGTTTCCCAGAGTCCATAGTCTCTTATGGTTTGTCTCCCCTTCCAATTCCTCCCCTTCATTTTTCCCTTCCTTCTTCTAATGGCCTCTGCACTATTCCTTATGTGCCACATGTTAGTGAAACCATATGATGATTGTCTTTCTCTACTTGACTTATTTCACTTAGCATATCCCCTCTGGTTCCATCCAAGTCTATGCAAATGGTGGGTGTTCCTCCTTTCTGATGGCAGAGTAATACTCCATTGTATATATGGACCACATCTTTACCCATTCGTCTATTGAAAGACATCTCAGCTCCTTCCAAAGTTTGGCTGTTGTGGACATTGATGCTATGAATATTGGGGTGCATATGGCCCTTCTTTTCACTACATCAGTATCTTTAGGGTAAATATCCAATAGTATGATTGCCAGGTCATAGGGTAGCTCTATTTTTAACTTTTTGAGAAACCTCCACACTGTTTTCCAAAGTGGCTATACCAGCTTATATTCCCATCAACAGTGTAAGAGGATTCCCCTTTCTCCACATCCTCTCCAACATTTGTTGTCTCTTGCCTTGTCAATTTTTGCCATCCTAACTGGTGTAAGCTGATATCTCAGTGTGGTTTTGATTTGAATTTCCCTGATGGCTAATGATGTTGAACCCTCTTCTTAATACTCTGTTCAGGCTTTAGCTCATGGGAGCAGATTTTAACTATCAAGCTTATAAATAGTATTTAAATAGGAAGTGTGAATAACAAGGTTTGAAGAGAGAAAAATTTTAAAAATCTATCAGACCACAGGATATGGAATGAGCACTGAAAATAGAGAGATGATGGTCATAAGGATAATTAGGAAATTTTTTGTCTTAAAAAATATAGACACTATACATTCACAGGAATGATTTGGAAATGTCCAAAGAACCTAGATGAACAGGACAGGAGTTAATGCTTTCATGTGTTCAATCTACCTAATTTACCATCTCTCTTAGCAACTAGACAGCTTTAGAACTTGTCAAACTATCTTCCTTTGACATTATAAAAACACTCACCCATTTGCCAAGGTTGAGTGAAGTCAATTAATATTATGGTAAGGTCCTAAGGGTAAAACTTTTCTGTAATCCCTTCCCCCAAAGAGTTAATAAAACTCAATTTCTTTTTAGTAAAAGAAATGAATCCAGAATTTAGTCTCAACTTAAATGTGAATGTGGCTTAGGAATGACACAGTAATACCACTTGGCATTTCTTAAGTTAGCCTGCTCTCTCTACACTGGATAAAAATAAAGAAAAGAAAGCATCTAAAACAGAACCGCCCTATTACAACCCAAATTTGCCCATGAAAGCAGAAATTTTCTGGCCTGCATCTATGCGTTTTTTCCACTTTCCGTAGCCTCCCACACTATAATGACTTATGCATGGAATTCGGGGACTTTATATTTTCTTTTGAGTGCAGAATGAATGCCAACATGGAAAATGTGCAGGCTGACCATTTTCAAATGGTCACAGACCTTTGAGGGAACCCGATAGTATCCAGAAAGATATTTCGTCGGGCTAGGGTACCAAATCTAGTATATTCCTTAACTCTGCTGGTCTTCATAGGATTGGAATATTTACCTTTCTGGCAAGTGCTTAGTCAGAATACCTTGAAATTTTTGGTAGGGACTCAGAATCCTTTTCAGTAGACTGAAGTGACCCAAAACCAGCACAGCAGTTAATCTTGTTTATGTCCGAAATCAATAAGTCAATCCATGTTATGTGCTGACAGTTCTTGTGTGAAGGAAAAACTTGAAATGCCTGCTCTTTTGAATGGGATTTTTCTTTTATGGTCCAATAATTTGGTTTCATTATGGGACAACGTTTGAACTAGTCATTTTTGTAAAGTTCAGTTTACATTGGTATAATTTGTTTCCTTGAACGAAGGGTTTGAATAATTCAAGGCAAAAAGGAAAAGGCTACCTGGAATGTGTTTATATTTTACCTTATCTCAGGCCTGGTTTTCTGGTTTACTTACATTTTTATGGCCAAATTCTAATAGCAGTTCACAAACTAAACTCCTTAGAGGCCAAGAAGAATGCGACTGAAATTTCTGAGGAATTGTCCCAGTTGTTTTAGCATGCTCACATCTTCTTTTTGGTTCTCTGAATTCCTGACTGAGGAGTTGAGGTTTTATATGTACTAAAGCTGGGGGGAGGGAAGGGGCGCAGGTAGAATCTCCTTCCGTGGAAACAGTGACATTTGTTGGCTAAATCAGATCCAGGGCCTAGTTTGAATCCTGGCATACTTCTTGGATATTTGACCTTGGGCAACTTATATAATGTCTCTAAGCTTCAACAAAACAAGCTTGCTAGCTAGTAGTAGTAGCTGTGATAAGTGTGTGTGTAAATGTATTTATCCTCGGGCCCGGTCAGTGGTCTGCGTTACACTTTCTTATGAATTATGTGTTAATAGAAGCTACACTAGATTTTTTCCATGCTTCTTAGTCACTCTCTGGAGTAAATACATCCTGGGAGTTTGTTCTTTCACAAACTGAGACATTGCACATGCTGTCTCTATGGCTCCGATTTGGCATGAACAGACCCCTGGTGTTCTTTGCTGCAATTCAAACCAAGCAGCAAATAGATTTTTTTTTTTTAGATTTTATTTATTTATTTGACATGGAGAGAGAGATCACAAGTAGGCAGAGAGGCAGGCAGAGAGAGAGAGAGAGAGGAGGAAGCAGGCTCCCCACTGAGCAGAGAGCCCAATGCGGGGTTCGATCCAAGGACCCTGGGATCATGACCGAAGCCGAAGGCAGAGGCTTTAACCCATGAGCCACCCAGGCACCCCTAGCAAATAGATTTCATTAAGGACTTGTGTTCACAAAAGTAAAGCACAAAAGCATGGCAGCTAGAGCAACAACTTTCTTCTGTTGAGTTCTATTAAGTATTGTAATGCAAATATGTTCTTAAGGGAGTTTCAAGCATTCAGTACCTAACCTTCATTCATTAATAGGTCAATTGATCCAGCTGCATTTAAAGTGTTGTCATTGTTTTTTGACCAGAAATATTAAGTACGACATTTCATTCTAATAGGAGGCTACTTCTTAAAGAAGTAACATCATTAAAGCCGTCAAATAGACGCTCTATAAGATCTCTTAATCTTTCATAGCTCAGATTAAATGCTCTCTTTTCCAACATATATTTTGACTTGAGAATGATGATCCTGAATATATATATGTATATATTTTTTAAACTTTTTAATAGGTGGCGAAATGACAAAACTCACTCTCTTCTTGAATCACTACATATGAAGTCATCTTTCAGCAAGTTCCATCTCCTTTGGTCTCGTATGGAACGTATCTCTCTATCTGCTGTTAAACGACGATGACATGTCTGTAGCTATCAGAAAGAGAAGCTGGGAAGAACATGTGACCCAGTGGATGGGACAGCCTTTTAATTCTGATGATTACAACCCAGCATGTCATCATGGACTAGTAGCTGACAGCTTGCAGGCAAGTATGGAAAAAGATGCATCTTTAAATGTGGATCGTAAAGAGAGGTGTGTTTCACTCCCGGACTGCTGCCATGGTTCAGAGCTGAGAGACTTTCCTGGGAGGCCAATGGGTCACATTTCAAAGGAGGTGGATGAAAATGACAGCCATGAAGGTGAAGATCATTTTCTTTCTCTGGAGGCCAGCACAGAAACGCTAGTGCATGTTTCCGACGAGGATACCGATTCCGATCCATGTGTTACAGATGATAAGCAGATTTTAAGTACCCAAGGACAAAAAATATCAGACCAACATAACAACAGAGGAGCAGGCTCCTCAGGAAAGACACTGCCCATCAAGGACGATCATCAGAGTGACTCCTGGGGAACGACGGACAGAGCTGACTTAGCACTGGTAGAAGAAAGGGGGGAGAAGAGAGTTGTTGACGTTGTAAGTAAAAGCCTGGAGCTTTGTAATGAGATAAGCTTAAGTGAAATAAAAGATGCATCTAATAAAATAAATGTGTGTGACTCTTCGAATGTGAAAGATATTGTGCCTGAGAAGCAATTGCTTAATTCTGCTGTAATTGCTCAGCAACGAAGGAAACTTGACTTCCCTAAAGATGAACATGAAAGAAACACCTGCAGTGTAGTACAGGACAAGTTCTTGGCTCTTCCTTGCATGGACAGAGGACTGCCATTATTAAAAGCAGATTCTAGAAGCTGCCTTCTGCAACCTCCTTCCTGCACTGGTGGAATGTCAGCTGAAAATGGCCTCGAGAAGAGTGGTTTCTCAGAACATCAAAACAAAAGTCTCCCAAAGGTCAACTCAGGAGAGGGCATGCAGTGTTTACACTTAAAGGAAACTCTGGCCACCCAAGAACCCACGGACAGCTCAGTCAGGCTTCGCAAAAGAAAGGTAAGACACATGCACAGATTATCTGGCTTTGGGGATTTTATAAATATCTTTCTTACCATCACTTATTTTGCTCGGATTCAAGAGGTCTGTAAATGTTTCTATCGCCTTATAGTATAGCTGTATAACTCAGAGTATCTTCTTGGAGAAACCATCAAAATCCTTAAAAATTTAAATATAGTAACAACCTATTCATTTCACTAATATTATTTATAATAGTTTGTGAACATTGTATTCTGGAATTGTGTTGGAGACAGAATTGGTTTGACTTTCTTTAACTGGAATTAAATAGCCACCAGATAGCTTTTAGGTCAAGGCCTATCTGAAGAGTGTTATCTAATTTTTTAGAAAGAAAGAAAGAAATAGTATTTTCTTTATTTCATGTCAATTATTTATATTTATTTCTTTTTCCCTTAAAAAAGTATATTTTATCATAAGGGGTATCATTCACATGGAGAAAAGGACTCCTTTACATACACAAAGGCAACAGTTTCCCCTACCCCCAAATATACTGATACTATTTTAAATAATCCTCTGGCACATTTGCCATCATTAGACGTATCAACTTTTCTTTAACTCTTAGCCAAAAAGAGCCAATAACTAAAATTATTCTTGATGCCAAGGCCCCTTTACTAATCCTGTAGATGGCATACTCCCCTAAGAAGTTTCCAAGTGAGAGAAGCAAAAATTAGAGTTACAGGACGAATGGTTTAGCTAGTAGACCCTTGGCCAAAGTTTGTCTTATCTTGTAGATTTTCTCCAAGTTCTTCCAGCAATGTAGTGCTTACAATCCTTATGAAGTACAAATATGATTTCTTTTATAAACCCAATCTGGTCATTGCCTTGAAAACTCCCTGCAGGTTGGGCAACATCCTTCCCCCTCTTATGATAATCATATTAACCCATAACTACAGTCCTTCTAACACAAAACCAGTGTTCTTAGTTCTGCTCAACTGGGGCTATCTACAATGAGGGAAAAACAATCTCTCTTTTTGCGGGTAAAAAAAAAAAAAAAGTCTGATTTCCATAAACTATGGTTTTGCTAACAAACTAGATCAGTCACGTGTTACAAGTTAGTGTAAATGAAGTCAAAGACTTGACAACAAAGATCAATGTGCTCAAACTGTATTACAACAGAGCATCCTGTGCCTCTGGGAAACTCTTCCTTCCTTTTAGATTGTTTTAAAAGATTAATGCTCCCTAAAGTTGTTATGATTGGCATGCTCTGGTCACTTTTTCAGAAATGTCCATTTATCCTATCAAATCTGTTGGGAATGCAATAATGACATAAGAAATTATTAACTGACCTATGACATAGCTCCCCTAAAATAAGACAAACCCTGCCCAACTGCTGACAGAAACATTAAACATTCCAGAAACATATGCTCACCACTAGGACATTTATATCAATACTAAGAATGCTGGAAAGAATTTGCTCTTGGACATGTCACTGTAGCACGGCTACATTTATGAGAGCTGTAATTATAACCTATTTACAAGTTCTAACTTAAATATTCCATTTTAAGCATTTCATCATTCTGAAGTGTTATGGCATTGTCTGGTGGAATATTTGCTTTGACTCTACCGCTCATTTAGGATGCTTTGTAATAAACAGATTAAATGCAAAATTTCAAGTTTAGGAGTTACTCTAGAAAGGTTTGATTATGGGAGAAGCTTCTATAATCAACATCTGTAAGAATTTCTGTTCTATTTTATACTGAATGAATATTAAAATACCTCTGAGCTGGCAAATAGCCATTTTAGAAATTTACCAAAGAAAACAGTAAAACATATAAAAATATATGGGCAGAGATGTTCATTTATTATATCGTACGTTACTGACAAAAAAAGAAACAACCTAAATTTCCACCAATAATTAATGTTTAATTATTGCTTATCTATTGTTGGAATGCTATGTAGCCATTAAAAAGATAGAATGAGATCTGTGTGCATTAACAGAATAATGCTGAAGATATAGTATATGTGGAAAAAGGCAGTGGCAGACCACTATCTCTAGCACATACCAACCTCATAGGACAAAATGTGCATATATAGCTATAAATATAAATGGGGTATAAATCTCTCTATATGATTAAATGTGAAATTCTAGCTAAATTGGGATAAAATTGTTAATAGCAGTTACTTTGAAAGAATGGAATTAAAACTATAGAAGCAGGTGATTTTTCACCTTTTATCCTATATAATTTTTATAAAAAGTGATAGAATTATGGGTGAAATGCATACAGTGAACAAAAGTACAAAAACAAAGTAATGTTACATACATAAATTACTTGAAGCATTTTCTGCATAGCACAAAATGATCCCTTAAATAGTTCTTATGATTATCATCACTTCTGTGAAATGGAAACAAGTATTTATAAAGTTTTTCAAAATATCGACAAGAGTTCCAATCAACTACTCCATTCCTAATGCTATTGTACGTCATTTAAAATAGGTAAGCCTTTTGGGGAGACACACGAGCCACATTTTCATGTCTAAGGTGTTAGGTTCCAGATGCTGAAAAGAATTTGCTTAATTGTCTATATCTGTAAAACTATTTGTCAGCCATGGTGACAGCTTTAAGATTAGTGCATGAAAAGGTGGACCAGGAGTGCCTGGGTGGCTCAGTGGGTTAAAGCCTCTGCCTTGGGCCCAGGTCTGGTCTCAGGGTCCTGGGATCGAGACCCGCATCGAGCTCTCTGCTCAGCGGGGAGCTTGCTTCCCTCTCTCTCTCTGCCTGCCTCTCTGACTACTTGTGATCTCTCTCTCTATCAAATAAATAAATAAAATCTTTAAAAAAAAAAGAAAGAAAGAAAAAAAAAGGTGGATCAGAATATAAGCTAATAAAATTTTAGTGAGAGAACTTTAATCAGCTTATTATCTGATGGTCGTATGAGTGAAGCGAATCCTTCATTGAATTTATAAGCATGATTTTTTGGGGGGGCAGTGGGGGTCAGGATATAATCAAGATCCTAAGACTTGGAGGAAAAAAAAAAGAAAACTAAAGTAGAGCTTCTAAGAGTGATCCTCAGAATGTTCTGAAATAGCATTGTGCTAGAGGCATCATTATACTTCAGATATACATTATCATTCCCTGAAACCCATAAATCTTGGCAGGCATTCATTGTTTTGCATGATGTATTTTTTTGTTGTTTTCCAGTGTTATTTCTGGCCATCAAAGATAGATACACATATATTTATTAAGAGTCTCAAGTGGAGAGGACTACATTTGTAGTATATATATTAATTTTTTAAGATAATAATTCTCCTAAATATGGTGAAATATATCATTAAATGAAGCCACTGAAATAAAAGGAAAACCAAGGAGAGTAGGAACAGACATTAGCAAATGAGTCAGAAGGTTGTGTGGCATATGATCAGCGCTTATAGAGCGTGGGTGGGTCTTTGGGGTAAGGCAGCTGGTTAAGAGCAATTCTCAGAGACAAATTCCACAGAAATCTGGAGGAGGGAGTCCGTCTAAGAAGTGGTCTCTTTAAACCAAATGAGATGTGAAGATGGAAAATATGTAGGGAAAGACTTGAGGTTAGACTTTTTTAAAGAACCAGCGTATTTGTTCTTGATGGTGGTTAGCTAATTAAAGAGAGTTCAAAATTCAGTCGTCTCTAGAGACTATTTAAATAGTTCCCAAAGTTTTGCATAACCATGATAGTTATATAAATGTATGAACATATTTTTATTTGATCACGTAAAACATGAACCATATTACAAAGCAATATAAACTCCAAAATATAGTGCAAAAAGTGATCTGGAACTTGAGAAGACACCTAATACCACATTTGAACAAAAATCTCACATTCCGACAATAAAATAAACTATATCATTTATGCTGTAGTTTTTACTGCTGTTGTAGAAAACCAGCATAAAAGTGACTTAAACAGTATCTTTTTTTCTCACATATGCATAATAATTAGACATAAATAGTTCTGGACTAATATGTAGCCTTTATGTTTTCAAAACCCCAGACTCCTTTGATCTAACTGCTCTACCACCTTGATCCCTTTATTGACAGTCAAGTCAGTGGGAAGAGGAGAGAGTGCAGGGTTAGAGACACTCCTGTGTACAGGCAGGACCCAGAAAGGATACACTTTTTTTCTCCCATATTTCCTGTGCTAGAATTTAGTTGCATGGCCACAGTAAGCAATAGGGGGTGAGAAGTGGAGTCTGTATTCTGGATAAGCAGGTGTCTGATAAAAATTCTATTATCAAAGAAGGAGAAATTTTATAGTGAGGGATAACTCATAACATTAAACATGTTGAGGAGCAACACCCTGCCATAAATCTATTCCACTATATCATGGCCTGTTGTGAAAGGAATAAACAGGCTGCTATATGTTCTGTGGTATTTTCTATAAATACTTGATTTAATTTCACACTATAGAATATCTTTCAGTGTTAAGAAACAATTCAAAGAGATGTTGACCAGATGCTGCACTTTTTTTTTATGGAAAACTTCCCAGGAGCAAAACATTTTGCTGTATCTACTGTATTTTATCTCTGGACAAATGTAGTACATTAATTAGAAATGACTGATAAAATCAAGTATTTTCTCCTTACCCTATCTCTAAAATATGTATAAATTCAGGAAAAGTGCACTCATACTTGAAATGACCTTCTCATTCCTCTCTATGACCTCCTTGTTTTTTTTCTGTCTTCTGAATGCCTGTGTAGGAGCCTTGTAGCATGAGGAGCCTGTCATTGACCAATGGGTGACATAAAGAACATAGTAAATTATGCAAAAGATAGAATGGACAAAGATAGGAAGCCAGCTGGAAGAATATAAAAGGGAAGGAAAAAATTGTCTAAGAAATAAAAAATGAAAGGATGGTTAAGTTAAGACCCTAAGACATGTTGAATGAAAGCAAGGACTAGGGGAGAATTAGACTTTGTTAATAAGCCTAGTATCATTTGACAAAGAAGGGAGGACTAGAAAGTATATATAGCTTTGCAGATAGATTCATGATAACAGTACGATTTTACACTAAGGTCACATGGGTTTTAAAGACACAGTCTTGTTGAGTAGATTGTATTGTTTTTAAACTTCGTTTCTGTAGGTCAAGGATTAGGGCTGACAGAGAAGTCATTACCCAGTGGAAAGTTGGAGTGTAGATAGACAACACTAGGTCTTCCCAGCTATATTTTAGCTGGGTTCGTGTCCCAGGTACATGTGGTAACTTCACTAATAGCTCTTTTTGTGTTGTTAGGCCACTGAAAACCATCAAATTATGTTATGCCATTTAAACTGGTTTTTGCCTTACAAACAACTAGGAAGCCAAAAACATATTTGCAGATATTTGGGGCTCAAATATTTTGCCGCATAATAAACATGATTCCCGTAAAACCACGTAGAAATGCGAACAAACCAAAACAAAACCACATTTAATTATATGATAAAAGATAACACCAGATACAGTGTCTGATAAAACCAATCAGTAACAAACATTGAGCATTTTCCATATCCCCAGTAAGACGTCTGTTCGAATTCCCCAGTAAGACTTCTATTTGACTCACACATAAGGCAAGTACCACAGGGAGGTAACAGTAGTGCCAGAAAAAGAGAGAAGGGATAGGGCACAAGAAGAGGAGGAGAAGGAAAGAAGAAAGAAAGAAAGAGAAGGATAAAGGATACCAAGACAAGCCCCAGTCAATTGCAAGGAAAAGCAACATGACAAGTCCTTTACAAAAAGTGGATTTGTAGAAGGCTGGGAATCAAATGTGATTTCAGCATGATGCAGTTGTGGTTATCACCAGCAGGAGTCTGAGGAGGAGACCAGGAACATGAATTTGAGTCCAGTGATTACAGAGCAGGTGGAGATAAATTATTGTTATTCTCAGTTCACTTGAGGAACTCCGCTGAGTAGAGCTAGCCTTCCCAGGCTGTATCTCCCCCAGGCTAAAGGTAAAGCCCCAATGAGCTATTTCAAGATTCTCAAATAGTTTCCCTTTGGGGGGACTTTCCCAAATCTCCTCAGCCAAATTAGTTGCTTGATTCTCTCTTCACTCATAGAAGACTTATCTCTTTTATAATGTTTACTATAAAATCATTTGATCACTCCATTGCTTGCTAAAGCATAACCTTGGTGGGGACAGTTTTTTATCTGTAGTGGTTCAAATTTACGTCTATATCCTTCAGCCCAGGACTTAGAACTCTATTCATAGGTGTTTGAATGAATGAATATTCCTGTCATGGTTAAGGATTTATTTTCAGAAGACAAAATCAGATGCCTAGAGCCCACGTATAAAGATGCAGAAGAAATGGAACCATACAACACACATCCGAAACCAGATATCCCCTGGTTTGTGCCATAATCTCCTATCTGTGCTTCCTGCTAGTACCATGCTAAAACAGAGCATGAGCGAAGAGGGAGAAAAAAACTATGTAAAATCTGGGTCTCTGAGGCAACCTCAAGTTTGATTATTCTTACCGTTCATCTCAAAACAACTAATTCATTGTCACTAACCCAGTGCAGAGAACGCTGAGGGGTTAATGTTGTTTCAAATCTACTCAGTTATTTTCAGAAAGGAAAGGGCAAGAGTTAAGTATAGAGGAGGAAAATATTAGAATATCCATTCACAGTGACTTTTAAATTATCCTTTAATTTTATATATATTCTATAAGATATATATTAATAGAAAAGGATATATGTTATAGTTTATAATTAAATAACATACATATCGTCACTGAGAAGCACATGATCAAAAATGTTAGGAAGCCACTGGTTCAGAAATTCTTCAACTTTTCTGGTTCATGTCATTCTGAGGAATTTGGGGGTGGAATGGATGGGAAATGACAGGAAAAAGAGTAAGAGATTGAAAGACAAACAAGTAGGAGAAATTAAGGGATTTGTTTAGAGAGTGTCAGACAATAGTAAATTTCTTTGTAATTTATATTGTGAAAACCACATAAAGTAGGGAGATTTGCTGCCGGGTGCCTCTAAGGCAGAAAAATATACTTTGAATGAGAGCAATTAGATCTGGATGTTTCTTGTTCCAGATTTTTTTTTTTTAAGTAGTTATGATGTGTGATGGGCCTCTGATCCAAGCTGTGACTTGGACCCAAACTGCAAATTTACGTTATTAGTAACAAGATCATTAATAAATTCACATTAACTCAACATCAGCTTTTATTGGAGCAAGAATTAATACACGTTTATGATGTTATTTTAAATAATTAATGGGTATTTCAGAGCCAAATGCACATTAGAGGCTATCGTAATAGTGAAACTGATTAAATGTTTCTTCCTCGTGGATTTCTGTTACTATAAACCAGGACCAACTTATTAATCTCTTAATACCAACAAAACCAGCATAGGTTTTGGCTGCCTCCCTTCAAGAAATGCCAATATCCACAAGAGCTGGGAGAACTAACAGCCTACAGAGCAGGGCTCTGCCTCTGTTATCTGGGACTAATTGCAACGATGCTAACAGACCCGTTCACTCTCTGGCTCGTGTTCTTAGAACTGAAGTACTTATCCCTGTTGCCAACAAGGTCTCTATTCCACAGATAATGTTCCAACTGTCAAGAAAATTATAGTGCTACTTTAGAGATAACCTTACAATTTTCAAAGGAAACATAAGCAAATAGGAAAATACACTTTTCTTCTTTTTTTTTTTTTTTCAGTTCTGTTTCTACATTGGCACAGGAATAAAACTAGTGATTCGTGAAACTCTTCGATTTGGGGTTCTATTTTTTGAGCCACTGGAACTTGAAAACGGTTAAGGGTTTCATATACAATAAAAGTTAACCCAGAGGTTTAAAAAGAAGTTGAAATAGCATTACTATTTGGTCTAGAAAATGAATGGCTTGGTCTGACCTTGATTTTCTTTTTCTTTTTTTCTTTTTTTTGATTTTGTTTGTTTACTTGAGAGAGAGAGAAAGCACAAGCGGGGGGAGGAGTGGAGAGGGAGAAGCAGGCTCTCCACTGAGCAGGACCCTGATATGTGGCTCAGTCCCAGGACCTGGGATCAAGACCCAGGCAGAAGGCAGATGCTTAACCAACTGAGCCACCTAGGTGCCCTGGTCTCGCCTCGATTTTCTAACCAAGAGAATAAGCTGTTGATGAGGAGGAAGAGCACAGTCTAAATTGAAGGGTATCATTTAATCTTTGGAAAGCTTATATATCTCTAAAAAGAAAAATGAAAACAACATTCCCTATATCACAAGTTTGCTAGAACATTAAATGAGATAGAAAATGTGATTAAACAAACTGCTTAGTACAATTCCTGTAACAATCCATTTTTTTAACCCAAATTCAAGGTGAATTGACAATTACATAACTGAAAAATTGCAGGCAGAATCTATATTCACAGCATAAATAACAGCCAGGGTCAGTAGCTACTTTAGCTAGAGATTTCTGGAGTGCTGCTTAGCCTGTGGTTAGCCTCCACACTGTCTACCCTATGGGTATGCGTAGAACCAAGTAATTAAGCCAATGGACTCTGCAACCAAGCTGCTTCCTTCACTTGTAGCTTTGAAATCTTGTATGTTACTGATTTTCTCTGTGCCTCAGTTTTTTCATCTGTATAATGGAATACTCCACTCTGTTGTTAAGAAGATTGAATGTTAATATAAAGAAGTAATGATAATGATAACAGTGCCTGACACATAGACAACACCATGGACTTTAGCAGTAGCTGTTGTGGTTGGCTGGTTGTTTGGTTCGTTAATTGGTTTGACTCAATCGTTCTGTAGATCTGAGTAAGCTGAACTGTCTGAGAACAGATGTGGGGAAAGACTGACAAAATTTGAGGGAGGATTTAGAAGATAAGTCCACCCTCGTGGACATCTTTGCTATCTAAATGTCATTATATAGTAGAGCCTGGAATACGCATTCATTAACTAAATAAATATTAAGTACCTTCACTTTCCCAGCACTCTGTCATGTGTGGTATAAGGTCCAAATAAAAATCATATATGCATCCCTACGTAAAAGAGTTTACATGTTGAAAGGGCAATGTAACATAAGTAACAAGAAAATAGTTAAATTCAATAACTATTCCTTTTAGAACCTAATATGATATTAAGTTTGGAACCCCAAGGAGAGTAAAATCATGATTCAACCTAACCGAAGGTGGAAAGTATTTAAGTCTATGGAGGTAGGAGCATTACCAGCTAGGATAGGGACCTTGTCCCTGTGAGGAAGTCAGAGAAGGTTTCACCAAGCGATGCCTGAGCTGAGCTTTGAAGGATGCAAAGACAGTGCCCTTATGAGAACGAATGAGAGGAATCTCTCTGTCCCTACTTTAACTGTTCTTGAGAAGTAAAATTTTATTTTCTTTAGATACAGATTTCAGTCTTAGGAGGTAAATGAAATAAACAAATACTTCAAGAAAGCCATTTTGTAAACCATCACTTTTATTTTTTATTTTTTAAAATATTTTATTTATTTATTTATTTGATAATGATCACAGGTAGGCAGAGAGGCAAGCAGAGAGAGAAAGAGGAGGAAGCAGGCTCTCCGCAGAGCAGAGAGCCCAACATGGGCCTCGATCCCAGGACTGGGATCATGACCTGAGCTGAAGGTAGAGGCTTTAACCCACTGGGCCACCCAGGTGCCCCTAAACCATCACTTTTAAAAGCTAAGGTGTCTTTTGCAAACTCTTTCATGGTGATATAAACATCAAAAGAGGAGGACAGTACTTCATATGCCATACTTTAGCTTAGGCAAAGCAACTGTTTTCAAACTTGGGTTTTTAGCTTCCAGGCTCACTCACTTTACATTAAATAAATAAATAAATAATCAGATTCCAGCATACTAATGAGTCCTGGAAAAAAAATGTTAGTTGTGTTAATTTCCTCCCAGCTAGTATTTGGTGAGCAGGAAAGTGAAATGAAGAACATGGACATTTGCTTGATGACTAAAGCATTTACTGGGACACTTACAAAATGGTTCAACTATAAAATGATGAGGAGACAGTGAATATCAATAATTTTCATACTCTCACAGATATGGAAGAATCATCTATGGAGTGCTACTAATTAATTTTTTATGATGGGCAATCATAACAAGGTGATTTAAAAACATAATTGACTAAAAACATTATAAGTAAAAAAGCAAGAAAATAATTCCTTGTTTGCTAAAAATTCAATTCTGGTTACAGTGTTTCACATTCTACTCACATATTGGCCTAATGCACCACTGGAAATTTTCTTTAGAGTTACTTTGAAGTGATACCCAAAGGTATTTCAGTCAGAGTATAACAGATGAAAAAAGTACTCATGAATATTTGATAAAAGGTCAAATTTCAATTTTCATCTTCCTTGAGCTTAAATAAAGGAATTCTTTAATAATAAGCCCATAGTCTCTCTGAGTGATGTGAGTTGTCTGATGGATGACAATGTGTGCAGAGGACAGCACTCTGAGACCATGCCGTTCCACCTCTGTTGTTACACGGTGAAAGATTGGGGCTCATGCTCAGTGTGCTGATGACAACCTTCATTTTCAACACTGTGGTTTAAATATTATTTCGATTAAGTGTCAATTTGTGCCACAAAAATCTATTCTTTGAGTTTTTGGATGAGTTAAACTTTTTCTTAAGAGTATTATGAAGTGTATAAAGCCTATAGCAGGAATATTAAGGATAAAATAAGTTTACTGAACAAAAATATTACATGGGTATATACATAGATGTAAGTTAGTATATATAATACATATATAAAAATTACATACCTGTATAAATTAATTTTCAATGTCTGTAATAATCAGGCGTAATCTGAGATGCCGTATTTGGCTCCCTGCAACAACACAGGCTTTATTGAGACTTGGAGTAGAGGATGTAACAAAACACAGAGGAAGTAAGTGGTCACTACCACAGGGACATTTGCAAGTTGGCCGGTGGTGTTCTACTCCCACATGTTTCCAAGGGAGATGTAAAAGGAAACCAGATGCAGGCGAGGCCTCTGTGGTAAATATCACCTTCAAGGTCAATGCACCATTTCTTACCCCCTCCACCCTCCCACCAAAGGCACGGGGAAGTGAAATTTGGTCAACACAGCAGACCAGCACCTACATTAAGAAATGAATAGCTGAGCTCTTGGGTACCGAGTTGTTGTGTCTCACAGTATGTATTTGCCATCGGGTATTAGGACTTTAATTTTGACCTACGTCTCGATAACATTTTGTCTTCACTTTGCTCTAAGATGGTAGCATGATGTTTAATGTCCTGTCACATGTCCATTTACCCAACAAGCAAGACATTGTATGCTTGACTAAACTGTTGTAGGCAGCATCCTACAAATATGGAATGAGAGATAGAATTTGCTTTTCATAGGCTCATGGAATGTTCCAACTGGAAGAGACTTTGAACATCCTTGCATTTCACTTTAACTAGAATAATGTGTGTATATTGACAAGGCCAAGGGGCTATAATTTAGAGTGTTAATAGTGGTATGTCCTGTTACCAATGTAAAGTTGCCGCCCCACGGAGAAGATGCTGAGTTATGCATATTATCTTAGAGAAGCTGTAATTTAAAAGTAATCAGAAAGAATTGGCCAACATCAAAATGTAACACAAACCTAATATTAAGGTTTTTTTGAGTGATGAAAGGAAATGTTTTATCCTTCTATTTCAGACATTTGTCCACTTGGTGTGCAAAAAAGAAAAAAAAAACCCACAGCTTTAAGAATTTAACTATCATTTCAGGTATCTGCTGACAAGAATATAAAATAAATTTTTAAAAACTGAAAATAGAGCCTAAAATAAAGTTTATTTTTCTCAGCTTCTCCTGGTTTCTAGTTTTATACTGAAAAGTTACTCTTTTCCTGAGGCATGAATTTTCATTTAATTCAATTATTCTGTATTCTTTCCCTCTGAGCAACATAGACTTTTATCATAAATATTATCTCTATCCACTTAGAAGTTACAAAGTGGTTTCTCTCAGATGTCTTCAGTGTTTGGGTTGAGGCATGATAAATTTTAAACAAGCTGAAAAGTATTTCAAACAAGTTCCATACTGTGAGTGATCATTAAGGAGGCAAGGAGAG
Source organism: Enhydra lutris kenyoni (assembly GCF_002288905.1). Lineage (NCBI taxonomy): Eukaryota > Metazoa > Chordata > Mammalia > Carnivora > Mustelidae > Enhydra > Enhydra lutris. The sequence goes on along the minus strand of NW_019154095.1, from coordinate 19,937,963 downwards.
AAAGGAAATTAGCCAGCAGATTTCAGTATAATCTTCACGCAAATTTTAAAAAACATATTAGTGATTATGTAAAGCACTAAATTTTTATACTTAAAATTGGACATAGACTAGAAATAAAAAGCATGCAAAGTTGTCCCTCAGCCTATTCTGGGCAACTTAAAATGGAAATAAATTTGTCCTTCACATGCAATACGTTATAGTTACTGTAATCCTAAATTTCCAAACCTGAACACTAAGATTATTTATTTTATTGATAGAAAATAAATAGGAAATATTCATATTGCTTACAGGAAGCCAGTTGATTACAAACTTTAAATTCTAACTTTCACATAAAATTTTTTCATTTTTTTAAAAAGATTTTATTTATTTATTTGACAGACAGAGATCACAAGTGGGCAGAGAGGCAGGCAGAGAGAGGTGGGGGGGGGGGGTAGCAGGCTCCCTGCTGAGCAGAGAACCCGATGTGGGGCTAGAGCCCAGGACCGTGAGATCATGACCTGAGCCAAAGGCAGAGGCTTTAACCCACTGAGCCACCTAGGCGCCCCAAAATTTTTCATCTTTAAGGGGACCAGATCTACTCAGGAGATGTCAATAGGTAAGTCACTATGCTGATACAGGGACTTATACATGTGAGCTGCTGCCCAATATTTTGCACCTCTGGTATTCCCTTCTAAAGTCAGAGCACTATACAATACTTAGCTGGAGCTCTGGTTACTGTGCAAATCACTGGAACAAAACTTGGTGACATCAAGTTGTTGGAGGTAAGAGAGGATGGGTGAGGAGGGTGTAGAAGGGCAGGAAGAGCCGCAGTCTCGAAGAAGGAACGTTTGCATGCCACTCTGCTTTATCAACATACATTGAAGCCATGTAAAATCCACAGTTTATATTGGGAGACTAAAACAGAATACTGCAAATAATAAAAATGCCCATCCTGTGGTTTGATTTCCTACGTAATACATATGAGGGCTCGTGGAAGAAATGTTAAGAGTCAGTCTCTACTAAGAAGCAAACAGTACAAGTGTGTTAATAGAACCTAGGAACCACTGCTATTGGAAGGGAATGCAAAAGAGCCACAAAGTCACGCTTAAACTACCAAAGAGATGGAGGTGACACACTTCCAGTGAAGAATAGCCTCGACAAGGGACTTTTGTGGTGGTGGTTCTGCATTTCAAATCCTGAGCGCTACCCTTGACATAGTGTTTTCAAGTAATTGTTACCATTTTAACCACTTAACAATAAAACTTGATTCTGAAAGATTTATTAGCAAATTCACAAGTATTTTCTCCTGAGGTTGCTGGCCAGTCCACTTGCAGATGCCTATGATCTTGCTCGCACGTGTCAGTCATTAGGTACCACCCCTGCAGGAGCAGTGGGCACCCAGGTGAGAAGCAGCAGGCAGAGTTTTCCTGAAACGCACTGCTGTTTGCCTCGAGGGACTGCTTATGTTCAAAATGACATATTTACCTTCATCCCCTGTGGCCGCCTCCGTTCTTTCTGCACAGGATTCCACTGCCACTTTGATAACACCCTTCTGCATTCCTAACCTCCTCATGAAACTTTTTGAAACTGAAAGAACTAAACAGGTACATAGAATTAAGAGTGAGTCATAAGCAGGATCCGCCACCCAAATGTAGACTGCTATCCTTCACTTAGGAAGGGGTTTAAAAAGTCAAATTTACTTTGGAGCAATGCCAATCAAAGTGTATCCATGGCTCTAAGAACAGAAGGAAATCCATCCATTTGTAAAAGATGTGTTTCAGAAATTCAAAATGTTTATTAAAAACAGTTGCTAGAACCTTATTGTTACCCCTCCTCCCTCTGTCTCTTTCTCTCTCTCTCCATTTCTCTCTCTCTCTCTCTCTCTCTGTGGGCTAGTCCTAGAGCCAGAAAGAAAGCTCAGAGGAAAAGTTGAGAGCTTTGGAACCCATCTTCATTTTAGAAACACTGTAGAAATACACCTGTGAGTTTAGCGGTAACTAACAATAGTTATGAATATAATATTTCTCCATCCTCAGTATTTTCCATCCCTCTCCCCTTAATCCCCTCAATATCTCTTGCTCAAGTTACTGCAACATCATCCTAACTGATTTCTTTGGATTCCAGTCCTAAACCCCACAAATCCACACTTCATCCTGCATTCCAAATTATCACCATCCAATGCAAATCTGCCCCGTTCTCCTCCATAGCTTTAACATTCCAATATGCTAGACGTGGCTTTCAAGGACAGTCCCATTCCGGGCGCTGTTCACCTTTGTAGTTTCTTCTGTGCTTCTCCTCATCTCATATTTTATAGCTCCTCGCAGTGACCTAACTTCAGCATACCCTAGCTCTCCTCCAGAAAGCTCACCCAGCCCACCTTCCCGCCCCTGGCATTCTTCAGGTCGCATCTCACGTGTCACTTCGCTCAGACAGTCTCCCTTGAACCCCTCCGACTGAACTGGGTTCTCCTTCCTTCCAGGTGTCATCTGTGCATGCTGTAACCCCCTGTACATACCGTAGCCTAGCCCTTATCACACTGTGTTGGACTTAACCTGTTCCCTTATCCATATTGTAGTGATCGAATTGCGGAGCGCCAGAACAGTATGTGCATATCCTAATCCGGGAACCTGTGAATGTGACCTAATTGGGGAATAGGGTCTTTGGAGATGTAATTAGGAATCTCAAGATGAGATGGGTCCTTACACAGAAGAGACCACAGAGTAGAAGACCCTGAGAAGATGGGGGCAGAGACTGGAACGATGCAGCCAAGGAACACCTGGAGCTGCCGGAAGCTTGAAAAAGCAGGGAAGGGTTGTCTCTCTGTCCTCTGAGAGAGCACAGCCCTGCCAACTCACTTTGATTTCTAGCGTCAGGAACTGTGAGAGAAAGAAACTGTACTTTGAGGGCGCCTGGTGGCTCAGTCAGGTTAGCGGCCGACACTCAATTTCAGCTCAGGCGATGGTCTCAAGGTGGTAGGATCAAGCCCCGCCTCAGGCTCCGCGTTGAGCAGCATGGAACCTACTTAAGATTCTCTCTCTTCCTCTCCCTCTGCCCCTCCCCCCAGCTCTCTCTCAAAAAAAAAAAGATTCTATACTTATAAGGCACTAAATTCGTGCTAATTTGTTAGAGGCAGCATCAGTAAACTAGGTAATCTCCCCTTATCTGCGGTTTCGGTTACCTGTGGCCAGTTGCCTTTCGAAGCCAAGGCTCCTCCCTCTGACGCAGAATCTTGACGTCAGTAGTCGCCAGCGTAGACCCCAAGAACTACGTCATCACCTCACAGACTCACCCTGTGGGCGTTTCATCCTCTCACGTCCTCACGGGAAGGGTGAGTACGGCGCAATAAGATATGATCAGAAAGGGACAGTATTATATTGTTAGGATTGTTCTATTTCGTTATTAATTGTTAATTTCTTACTATGCCTAAGTTATAAATTAAACTCTGTAAGAGCTATGTATGTATGTACAGGGAAAAACAGTACCTAAGGGGTTCGGTGTTATACGGCGTTTTAGGAATCCACTGAGCCTTTTAGAATCCCCGGGGATAAGTGGGGGGACTTCTGTAGTACGCATACCTACACATTATAGTAAATTCCTTGAAAGCAGGGACTAGCATACTCAGTTGATTCACCATTTCTCTTCCTAATGCCTAGAGCGTGCATGGCATATAGGGTGCACTTACTACATTTCTGCAGAACAGGTGATTGAGGGAAAACAGGCACAGAACATTGAGCATTACTTTAGTGTACAGTAATAATTCACACTACTTTTGCACTCTTCTTGTTCCAGTTAAATCACTTAATCACCTCACATTAGTATATTTACTCATTCTTAATTTTATCTGATAGTTCTTTGGAAATTGTAATAAAAATAACTATGAACGATAGCCAGTAACATGAGAGCACTTCTACAGAGAATGTAGCTTATTTTGTTAGACAGCTAGCATGTTTCCCATAATTATAAGTATATGAAGTAAAACTCCCTGAATCAAATCCAAGCCTTAAATTGTCTCACTGCTTAACTCGAGAAAAAATGCTTCCAGTAAGACAGCATTGGTTTATTTACCAGCTCCATATTTTTATCTTTTTATAAGTATAAGTGATACATGCACATGGCCAAAAAAAAGTGTAAAATGAAAGTTAAATTTCCTCTCTGACGAGTCCCATTTTTCTAAAGACTACCATTGTCAACTGTCTCCAATTCTGGTTCACACCTAAATAACTATAAATATAGGCTTTTTAAATATTTACAAATTAGTTACAGTACACAGCATTTATGATGTTCACTCATGAAAGATATTTCATTCATGTATTTAACAAATATTTTTTGACTGCCAAAACAGTTTCCTAGGGGTGTTGTAACACAGTACCTCAAACTGTATGCTTCAGCAGTAAAATCTTATTATCATGATTCTGAAAACCGAAAGTCTGAGATCGAGGTGTCAACATGGTTAATTCCTTCTGTTGGCTGTTCCATGCCTCTCTTCTAGCTTCTGTGGTCCGCTGGTAATTTTTAGTGTTCTTGGCTTGTGGACCATCACCTGACCTCTGCCTTAATGTCCACATGGTGTTGTGTCTCTGTGTCCAGATTTCCTCTTTTTTGTAAGGATACTAGTCAAACGGGGTTGGAGGCCCTTCCTACTCTGCTACAACTTCATAATTCTATTTTTAACTTAGATGGCTCTTTTTGTTAGTTACCTAGTTGATAAACAGTTATTGTGCACTTACTGTGTGCCAAGCACTATTCTGGTTGTGAGAGACACAAAATAATATCTTTGCTATCAATGACTTACTTTCTAATATAGGAAAGCAGAAAATAAATCCAGCAAATGATTAGTAAGCCAACTAAGGAGTAGAATGAACAAAAGAATGACCAGAATCAAAGAGTAGGATCTTAGAAGCCATGTGAAGGAACTGTTTCTAAAAGGGGAGTGAAGTCAAATGTTTCAAATGCTGTGGGTAGATCAAGAAGAAATGTGGCATTTAACAACATAAAGTCCACTGGCTGACTTGTTCATAGTTTGATGGGGGTAGGGGGGAGATGCTTGCTTTCAGAGGGTTCATCAGCAAAAGGGAGGACAGGAATTGAAGAAAGTAAGCAGAGCCAGGTATTAAATAATGATTTAATATTTGCTGTAAAAGAAAATGAAAGAAGAGAATGTGGAGTCAAGAGAGAATTGTTTTTAATGTTTAATGGGAGATATTTAGGTGTCATATATGAAAGCTCAAAAAAATGACCCAGTAGAAGAAATATCGCAGTAAGAAAGGAAGCAGCTCCAGGAATGATGTCCTTGAACTGATAAGGGAGGAGGCGACCCAGTCGCCAGTGGAGGGATTGGGTTTAGATGGATCTGAGGTTTAGAGGTCTTTAATGTGGAGTTGATATTACCTGAATTACTTCTTTCTGTGCAGCATCTGTTTCCCTGCTATTGATTTTTCTTAACAATTTAATGATTTTGGTTCCCCTTCCTTGTTATGACTAAGGAAAATTGGGTAGCATAGGTGGCTGGTGTGTGATCTCCTGATGATTTTTGTAGGGATCCATGATTCTTGTAGGAGTCATGTATTTCCGCTTCTCATGTCTCCATCCTACCTACACACTCATCTCAGCAATAGGAGGCTCTATGATAAATTCCTTGCTATCTCCTTGGATCCAGTTTTTTTTTCTCTTATTGTATTTTATTCTGCATAGTGTAGTCAGATATAAACTTGCTTAGAAAACATCATCACCAGCTTACTTCCTTTCATGAAAAAGCTAACTTAATTCTTGGTTTTTATCAGATGAGGACACTATCTCCTACCTGTAAAATTCTCTAGTTGCTGTTAAAATTTTAAGCTTACTCTCACTATTCTAATGACTCTTATAGAGACGCACTACAAATTCGTGCTCTCTGGCCACCATGGACTCTGAGAGTCTTAGTCACTCTATACACCTAGTTGCCTCATTCCAGCATTTGCCACATAACTGTTTCAAACTCATTCCACATTCTTTAAGTTCCCAAAGCTACCTCTTTCTCCCTGAAAATATCTTCACTGAGGAAAGAAGTAAAATGAATGGAAATTAATCGTTTTAAAATTTTTATTTGAAGGTGAACCTAATAAATGCCCTGATTTGGTGGTACCATAGGCACAATGAGGTCAGAGACTCTGTACATCCCTTGTGTAGTCTCAGTGATTGGTATGCTATAGTGAGAAACAGGGAGTTGTCTAGCAGGTAGATGGATGGATGGGATGGGTGAGTGTGTACTCCCCCAGCCATGGTTGACTAAGGAGTTGTCTCCATTTTCAGTGTGTTTGCTGTTTGAGAAAAGAACAACTTCTCTTACTATGTGGCTGGATGAAGGGAGAAAGATTCTGTTATGCTGATGTCTTCTTGTATCTTCAAGTCTACTATGTTAATCTTCTTTGGTTTTATGAACAGGAAGGGGTGTAATTACAAATGTTTATGTGGGCATATATTTTGTTAATGTATTCATAGTCATTCAGTCATTTAGCATTGTTTTTACCATCTAATATTTAGGCATGATGTTAGCTGCCTGGTAATCAAAGATAAAAAGGTTACTATCATTCTCCTTAAGAAACTCAAAAAAACTTGAAGGATAAACTTTCATAACTCCAACTCTTTTTTAAAAAAAATTTTTTTATTTATATGATAGAGAGAGGGAATACAGCAGGGGGGAGTGGGAGAGGGAGAAGAAGGCTTCCCGCTGAGCAGGGAGCCTGATGCAGGGCTCCATCCCAAGTCCCTGGGTTCATAACCTGAGCCAAAGGGAGATGCTTAACAGACTGAGCCACCCAGGCACCCCCATAACTCCATCTCTTAAGGAAAATGGGCCATTAGTGTGATGACCATTCATCCTGGTTTGTCTGGCCACTCTGATTTATGCCTGTTGTCCCCACCTCCTGCCTGCTTTGCTCCCTCTTTCACTTCCTGAAATGTCTCATTTAGGTGACAAATTACATCATCAACTTATGTACTAGCCATACCAAAAAGAATTGTGCTGTGGATGTGTATGTAAAAATGAAAACCTGCCTTGTCTTCTCTTCTAAATTTGAAATTTTTAGTGGCATTAAAAAAATCCTGCTGAAATTAGTAGAATATATTTGCTTTTGTTTTTAATTTTCCTCATTTTTTGAAAGCCTCAATCCAGTCTGTTTTAATAGAGATTAAGCTTTAGGTGACTGATATAATGCTTTAAAAATATCATGAAAAATAAGGTTCTTACATCTGGATGTTCACAGAAAGCTTGGAAATGCAAATATTCACAAAGCTATAAATGATACTAATTATGTTTCTGAGGCAATACTAAAATAACTAATTATGTATTCTATTTAAAGTTGGCCCCCTGCTGAGCAGAGAGCCCAATGTGGGGCTCCATCCCAGGACCCTGGGATCATGACCTGAGCTGAAGGCAGAGGTTTTAAACCACTGAGCCACCCAGGCGCCCCTACTTATGACTTTTAGATTTTTTTTTTTTTTATTTGACGGAGAAAGAGATCACAAGTAGGCTGAGAGGCAGGCAGAGAGAGAGAGGAAGGGAAGCAGGCTCCCTGCTGAGCAGAGAGCCCGATGCGGGGCTTGATCCCAGGACCCTGGGATCATGATCTGAGCCGAAGGCAGAGGCTTAACCCACTGAGCCACCCAGGTGCCCCTACTTATGACTTTTAAATTGATCATTTCACCCATCACGAGTCTTCCCTATAGCTTCTTTTTGCTTTGGGAGGCAACCTACTCACTTTCCTTATTCCCTTGGAAATGGTAAATATACTAAGAACTGATTATCTCATTGAAGTTTCTACATTATCCATTCATAATTCAGTGGAGAACTGGTTGTGAAGTAATTAATGACCCAACCACGTGGGAACCACAAAACACACAAGGTTGAGGGTAATGATGAGTTTAGTTTCATTCTCTTTTTAGAGACTAATTTCACTCAATGCCAGTAAGTTTTCTGAGAGGGTGTCCTGGTCTCTTTCACATCACAGGCTCAGTTCTTAACGCCACATACCCAGTACCTGTCAGTCAGCCTCAGGGTTTACATTTCCCCGAACGTACCTGAGAACTGAAATACACCAAGGAGTCTCCCCATCTCTGGAAGAGATTCTCAGGTTGTGGTTGTACTTTTCTTTTCATTTTTAAACTACTACTGTTTATAATCTCTATTTTCTATGGTTGCTATTCATAAAAGTGTCTTTTTTTCATTTTCTTTCTTTAATTCACTAAGTAAGTCCAAAAATCTCCATGGTTTCTGGGCACATGCTAAGAATAACAGGAAATTCATTATTACAACCACTATGTTTTAGCCAAAGCCCTGATAGAAAAGATGGCCTTTGCTGGGCCCTCAGAATCAGAAGACTATAGTCCTTTTGAACCAAAATGAACATCAAGGTTTTCTTCAAACTTAAGGTTTTCAGAAATAAACTTTAATTATTAAGATATCTTCACTGTATTGTAAAAAGCTCCTTTTTTCTGAGTCTTTTAAAAACAAATTCAATCCTTGGGGTGCCTGGGTGGCTCAGTGGGTTGGGGCCTCTGCCTTGCGCCTGGGTTGTGGTCCCAGGGTCCTGGGATCAAGCCCCGCATCGGGCTCTCTGCTTAGCAAGGAGCCTGCTTCCTCCTCTCTCTCTGCCTGCCTCTCTGCCTGCTTATGATCTCTGTCTGCCAAATAAATAAATAAAATCTTTAAAAAAAAAATTCAACCCTGATAAAACACATTTAAGTCAAAAAAAGAAAACCAGTTACAAATATTTAGAAATTTACTCCTTTTTAAATTTTATTTATTTTTTAAGATTTTATTTATTTTTTTGACAGAGAGAGAGCACAAGCAGGGGAGTGGCAGGCAGAGGGAGAGGGAGAAGCAGGCTCCCTGAAAAGTAGGGAGCCAGATGCGGGACTCAGTCCCAGGACCCTGGGATCATGACCTGAGCCAAAGGCAGTCACTTAACCAACTGAGCCACCCAGGCATCCCAAAATTTACTACTTTTTTAAACTGAAATTATACTCTGGTTTTGTCTCTTAAAAATGCTATTATAATTATATCACTATCAAAATATGTGCTCATGTAATTGTTTAGACCTGCACTTTGATTTGGTATAGAACCACAAGAGATTTAGTGACCAAATAAAACCAAGAAGGAAAATTTAGGCAATTATTCTCAGAGGTATTTTATTCCCAGTAAGCCAAATTGACAAATTTTTGAATAAATACTACAGAAGAGTAACATGGAACCTGTTATTGTTTCTTATATTATATGGGGGGGGGCGGGCAGAGTTAGCTCCTGGAAGAGTCTTGTTCTCATTCTAGCTCTGACAACACCTGTGACCGAGAGCAAGCCTTTTTCCTCTTCAGGATTGTTTCCTCATTGTTTAAGGGAGGTATTGAATTAGGAAATCTTTCTATTCCTCACAGCCCCCCATTTTTCTAATTTCCACATACTTGTCTGTTAGTAAATTGTGTTTGGGTCTCAATATAGTCAGTGTTATTTATTTGTCAGTGTTTGCTTTCAAACATTAGAATTTGTCACACAGAGTTCTCACTGCAATGGAAAGATGATACCCATATCCCTAAAAAACAAGTACTTCAAAAATTTCCTTCTAAAAACCTGTCTTTCTGTCCTATGTGGATGGTTTACTCATAGGTTTCAGCTGAGCACTGAATGTCTGTCTTAGTCTGATCAGGCTGTTATAACAAAATACCATAGGTTAGGAGGTCTAAAGGATAAACATTTGTTTTCCTACAGTCCTGGAGGCTAGAAGTCGGAGATCTGGGGGCCAGCATGGTCAGGCTTTGATGAGAACTCTCTTCCTGGTTAATGAATGGCCACCTTACTGTGTCCTTACATGGAGGAGAGAGGAAGCGCTGGTTTCTCTCCCTTTTTTAATGAGGATGCTGATTCCATCCTGGGGCCCTACCCTCATGACCTCACCTAAAACTAATTAATTTCCAAAGACCTCACCTTGCAATACTCTTGTGCTAAGGATTAAGGCTTCAACATTATTGGGTAGTGGTGAGGGGTGGGAAGGACACAAATATTCAGTCCACAGAAATATTAGCATATCACCCTCCACCCCACACTCTGATGTTCAGCATCCCCTAGTCTGGCTCTTGGTGGTTCTCAAATTCCTCATGTTTGTCTCTTCAACTATAACCTCTCTATGGCAAAGACAGGTTTGTCTTTTCTTCCTTACTTTTACAGTGACAACTATTTAGGCACTCAGGAAATAATTTATTGATAGAGTGATAGATTGATACCTCTGTATTGCTGAGTAAAATATTTTACTAAAAAAAAGTTGGGCCTCCTGGGTGGCTCAGTGGGTTAAAGCCTCTGCCTTCAGCTCAGGTCATGATCCCAGGGTCCTGGGATCAAGCCCTGCATCGGCTCTCTGCTCAGCAGGGAGCCTGCTTCCGCCTCTCTCTCTCTGTCTGCCTCTCTGCCTACTTGTGATCTACGTCTGTCAAATAAATAAATAAAATCTTTAAAAAAAAAGTTAATAAATATGTAAAGGCCGGCACTTAGCACTCTGCTGTAATACCCTCACTGAAACTTTGTTAAAGCAATTTAATTATTTAATAGCCACTGTTTGTGTATCTTATGAATAAGGAATCTCTGCTACTAAAAGAAGTGTTTGCATCAACCTGATTTAGCAAATGGCACAGTTTTATTTAAGACACCAGAATTCCCTTCCAATTGCAGTCCAGGGGTGGTTCTCCCCAATGAAGAATGACCCAGCAAACCGTTAGAGGCTTCAGCTATGTCCTAGGAGACTTCAGCACTAAAGATTTCTGGAGACATGGGCCAACTCTAATAGTGTATAAAAAATTCCCAAGGATTAATGGCCATTCGTTCAAGATATTTAATGAATTCTTAAGCAAGCATGAGTTAATTTCATACTTTTTAGAGTAAGTTATGGAAAATTAAATGTTTATTTAAAACGTAAATATTTCTGCAAAATTTCCAATTTCTCAGCCTCTCTCTCAGTCCCTTCCCCCAAGAAAATGAACAACCACTCCCTTCATTCAATGTACGTATGTATGTATGCATACACGTAAGTCTGTAGTGAGAACAGCGTTAGTTTCTTCTGGAAGGAGACTCAGATTCCTAAGGTGAAGGACACTGCTCCCAGTCTCTCAACTATTCCCTGGGAAAGTTAAAAATAAGTCCTGTTGAAAAAATAAGTTGGCACTTGTTATTTGAGAAAATTGCTTTATTCCAGGAACTGCCTCATGTAGCAGAAATTTATTTACCATCTGTGTGGACTTTAAAATTTTTCCATCTTAACTGATACACAACTGAAATAGAAACAGACTTTCCATGCGTAGGTTTTCCACAGGCCTCAATTTTTTAAAGGGTGTTAACGAAGAAACTTTGGGGATTTTTGTGGTCCCCAGGGTGGGAGAGCCCTATGACTGCTCCTTAGGTCCAAGATCTCCTTCTGAAGACAGGCCCCAGGCTGATGTCACCAGTGACTTCAGGTTGGGGTAGAAGGGGTGGGAGGATCTGCTAAGGAGCATTCCAGGGGCTATGCTGAAAGGCATTCTTTATTTTAAATGGCCTTTAGAACAGTTACCTAGCACATTATGTTCAAATAATAAAATAAAATAAAGATAAAAGTCCCCTGGGCAATGAATGACTTCTTCCTGAATTGCTTTTAAGTTATGTAGTCAGATAAGACAAATGTGCTTTCCTCTTTTTCAGCTGTATCAAAGGAATATTTTATTCAAATGTTTTATTAAATTTTTCCACAAGAGGAAGTAACTTTGTTCACTGAGGGGGAAAAAATGAGGTTGAATGGGTGGCTGAACACAAGTGGATTTATTGTTCGGCCATGCTTTATATAAACTACAGAAAAATCAAGGGAAATCCAATTCCCACTTTTTATACAAAATAAGCTTCCCTGCCCGGATATTTTCCTACAATATTGAGCTATTACACCATTATCCCGGAGGACAGAAACTGGAGTTGCTATATATATTTAATTGTCTTCACAATTTATGCTTTCCCTTCAAGAAAACCCAACAGTTTTGGACCATTTGGATATCAGTATAGATGTTAGCAAAGCAGTCTCACACTTCTCTAGACAGTCAATGTTAACAACTATTAGAAGGTCTAAATCATGTCAAATTATGTAGGGTATGTATTTCAATAATAGCTTTCAACCTTTTCTTATTACAAATTTTGATGTTAATTTTAACATTCAAACATAGATTTCAAAACTTTTAGGATATGGGAAATCACACCACCTATCTAAAATTTACCTTTTGTGAATTCCTGTAATTTCTACTGTTTCAGCATTAACTATGTGCCAGCACCAGACCTGGACCCTTAAATGCATTATCTCATTTAATCATTACTAAACTTACAAATTTGCTAAAAATTGGTAAATGTAAAAATGAAGGCCTCGACAAGTAAGTAACATACTTCCAGGCCACAGAGCAAATAAGTGTTGGAGCTGTTATTCAGAGCTCAGCAAGTCATGCCTCTGGATGCCCATTGTTCTGGCCATACTGTAGGCTTTTAGATTAGGTATTAAGGTGAAAAACTCAATTCTAATGGAATACATAAGATTTTTTAGAGCAGCAGTATTGATCTCAGCTTTTAAGACTTTATTTGAAATATAGAAGACATAAGAACTTCCAAGAGTATTGTTTACTTACAGAATTGAAGGGATGGCACTTTTACTCTTTGACCTATGCATTGAAAAGTGGGCCTGTGAAAAATTGAAAAAGCGGCGCTGCTATTCAGATTTACAATCCCTGTCCAGTTCTTTCTTGTTCCCAGAAAACTGTGCTGCCGCATACAATTCATAGAAGAAAGCGCAAGAGAGTGGATTCTGGAAATAGAAAAAATTCAGTTTGATTCCTGGATCTCACCATATGTTTAGATAGGGACACTGAGAAAGTAATTCAATCTGTTGGTCTCAGTCATCTGTCTATACGGTTGGAGAAACAATGAGACATAAGTATGGGAGGTGATTATCATGAAGTCTGTCACAAAGGAGGCAAATAAATGGAAGCAAAGCTGATGATGATCTGACTCATGGAAACTGAGGGGCAGGGGTAGGTAGTACTAGAAAAATATGGGAAGTAGTACATGTGTGACTGAACATCTAAGAAAATAATAGTTGCTCCTACAAGAACAAAAACTCTGATCTTGTCCTTATTTTACCTCCCCTCAGCGTTAGTGTGTTACTGCTTTGTGCACTGTTTTTCATGTTTTGTAATAGTTTTAAGGTAAAAAGAATATAAAATTGAAGTATAGAACAAAATCAAGTGTCCAATCTCCCACTTAAATTGCTGTTATATCTTGTGCAGATTAACCTCTCCATGTCAAAGTTTCTTCAAAGTAAATGTAGCGGTAATAATTCCAAATTTACTACATTATTAAAATGCTTGAAAGGGGTATTTCTGCTTACAGGATTTGCCCTGAAGAAACTTCCTTTTTTAGTTAAACTAAACTCTGGAGAGAACAGATTCAGATGCCATTAGTCTCACAAAGAGTAAGAAGATCACTAATGACGTACTCTTCTAAAAACACGTCAATATGAACTGTGGGTAGAGGGAAGACCCAGAAATCTGATAGGAACCTGAGTAGTGGGCAGACAGGAAGAACAGAGCTGCCTGGTCAGCATGGCAACTGGGACGCTAAGTCCTGAGCCAGACCAAGCTGAGCAAAGCCTCTCGACTTTAGTAGTTCTCCTAGCGGTGGCAGAAGCAAAATATCTCTCTGGCAAAAAAAAAAAAAAAAAAAAAAAAAAAAGTGTTTCCAGTCCCCAGCTTGGGCCCACAGAGTTCCCATCTGTTAAGATCAAGCAATGAGCTTCAGTTGCACATTACAAGACAGAAGACAGCTGCTAGAGCTGGGGGTAACTCAGAAGGGGGGGGGTGATCAGATTTTAAAAGGCCCAAGTTCCTTATACCTTTGTAGAAAATGGGGATTGCTCTAATGTATTTTTTTAACTTTAGATGTTATTATAATGTAAATTTGTCAGGCTAAAAATAAATGATGAAATTTCAAGGATAAAGAATAGAACTTGGGGGGCGCCTGGGTGGCTCAGTGGTTTAAGCCGCTGCCTTCGGCTCGGGTCATGATCTCGGGGTCCTGGGATCGAGTCCCGCGTCGGGCTCTCTGCTCAGCAGGGAGCCTGCTTCCCTCCCTCTCTCTGCCTGCCTCTCTGTCTACTTGTGATCTCTCTCTGTCAAATAAATAAATAAAATCTTTAAAAAAAAAAAAAAGAATAGAACTTGGGTTAATAAGTTTAAAAAAACAAAAATGGGATACTAGGGTGCTTGGGTAGCTCAGTCAGTTAAGCAGCTGCTTCAGCTCTGCCTCTTTACCCCCACCTTGTCCTTGCTTTCTCTCTCTCTCACATAAATAAATAAAACCTTTAAAGAAAGGAAAATGTTATAACAAAAAATCCAACTGTATCACTAATCACAAAGGGAAGTGGATTTCAATAATCAATTAAAAGTTTATTGTATGGAAAACACTCCAGTCAAATGTTGTTTACAAAGATAAGTAACATGTAAGGATTTTTAAAGGTTGCAAGGTAAAGGAAAAGAAAAGGTAAATGCAAATGAATACAGGCATTTAAGACAAATTATTAAAATCACAAATCAATATTGATAAAAGTTTCAGTTTGCCATGAAAATATAATAAGTTTAAACTGTATGCAACTAAAATGGACTAAAAATATATAAGTAAAACACTAGTAAACTAGATGGAAATTTTAAAAAATCTACAGTTTTGGTGGGAGCTATCAGATTTCTTAAATAATGAAAATGCAAGTAAAAAAATTAATAAAGCTCCAGATGATTTAAGCAGCATAATAATCAAGCTTAATCTGATGCACATATAGAACTCTGCACCCAATAATTAGAACGTACATACTGCTCTCATCACCTGTGGAGCATTTGGGGAATTGATATTATAGACTATGAAGTATGTCTCAAAAAATTTCAAAAAATTGCTTTCACTGAGAGCACATACTCAAACCACAATGCAATTAAATTAGACAATTAGGTGAGAATTTAATAATAGAAATTCCCACATGTTTAGAAATTAAAACATATTCATACTGATAATTCAGAAGTAAGCACTCATAATTGAAATTTTAAAAATAATTAAGTGATAAAACAGATTGTGTACATCTAAACATGTGCGTTGCCAAAAAAAAGATATTGGTAGGGAAATATAAAAACCTTAAATGCCATTATAAAAGAAGAAATGCTGAAAGATAATATAAGTCATGTATCTAAGAATTAAAAGAATAGAATGTAGATATATTCTATAGAATATATAGATATAAAATAGATACAGAATAGATATAGAAACCCAGTTCAAGAGAGGAAATAATTAAGATAAAAAGAAAAAATCAGAATAAAAGCAAACATAAAGTTAAGCGATAAATTGATTATTTGGAAAACCTAAAAGTTAGTATATTGACCTATGAGGTCAAGAGAGAGAGAACAAATAATATTACAAATAATGTTACAAATAGAAAGAACAAATAATATTACAAATAGAAACCAGAGAATCACTGATAAAGATTAGGGAATATAATGTACAACTTTAGATTAATAAACTTGAAAAATTAGATGACATAAGAAATTACTAAAAAAAAAAGTTCACTGAACTCAACCAAAAAAATAATAATCTTAAAACACTTTTAAAAGCAAAAAAGCTTTTAAAATTCTCCTACAAAAGAAACACCCAACACAGTGATTTTATAAGCAAATTGTACTTCACTTTCAAGGAACAAATCATTTCAACCTCTGTATAAACTCTTCCAGAGAATAGAAAAGAATAAATTTCACTCATGAACATAGATGTTAAAATCTGAGTAATTCATCAATATAAAACAAGATAAAACACCTAAACCAAATTAGCTTAATCCTAGGAATAAAAGGGTGGTTTGATATTAAAAAAAAAAAAATCTTTGTGTGTTATTTTAAATAATCATTTGTGGGCTAAAGGGGAAAAAGTTATGATCATTTTAACAGATTCGCAAAAAACATTTGGCAAAATCCAACATCTATTTTTTTTAATTGAGAAAGTAGGTACAGACTAGAGCTATTTTATTTATTTTTATTTTTTTTTAAAGATTTTACTTATTTGGCAGACAGAGATCACAAATAGGAGAGAGGCAGGCTGAGAGAGATGGGGAGAAGCAGGCTCCCTGCTGAGCAGGACCCTGGAATCATGACCTGAGCTGAAGCAGAGGCTTAACCCACTGAGCCACCCAGGCGCCCCTAGAGCTATTTTAACATAATAAAATCCCACTTATTTTGTAAAGAAGCCTACAGCAAACAGCATTTCTTTTTTTTTTTTTTTCTTCAAGATTTTATTTATTTATTTGACAGAGAGATCACAAGTAGGCAGAGAGAGTCAGACAGAGAGGAAGGAAGCAGTCTCCCCACCAAGCAGAGAGCCCCGATGTGGGGCTCAATCCCAGGACCCTGAGATCATGACCTGTGGCAAAGGCAGAGGCTTAACCCACTGAGCCATCCAGGTGCCCCAACAAACAGCATTTTTAATGGGGACACAGTCATGTTCTCTCTCCAACTTTATGGTAGAGATCTATACCAATATAGGGAGGGCAGTGGCAGTAGAAGTCTAAGAATCAGATTTTTGCAAATGCTGTGATTTTCTACTAAAAACATTTGACAGAAATAGTCAAAATATTAAAAATAATAAGAATTTAGGAAACCCACAAAAATTTAGAAAATGTATATTTTAAAATTTATTGTTTATGAGAGAAACAAGAACTATGAATTACAAAGAAGTAAGTCTTCATGTTATGTACCTTTACATATTATACCGTATGCAGGAAATTATAAAACTTTATTGAAAGATATTAAGGAAAATCTAAATATGTAGAGGGATGTATTATACTCACAAATATAAAGACAGCATTTTAAAAGGTACCAGTGGTCCCAAAATTGGTCCATAGATTCAATATAGTTAAAGTCAAAGTTCTGTTTTTCAAGAAATGTGACAAATGGATTGTAAAATATCTATGTAAAATCAATGGGCAGAGTTTAACCAAGAGATTATTGAAGAAGTCATGCAAGGTGGGAGAACTGGCCCACCCAAATGTCAAAAAATTTTAAACATATTGAATTAATATAATGTGATATTTATGAAGGAATAGACAAAATAACTAAAGAAACAGAAGAGAAAGCCTAGAACAAGCCCACGTAGGTAGAAATTCAATAGTATGCGATGCTGTCCTTGAGGGAAAGGGAGCTGATACTTGGAAGATTGGTTATCTATATGGAAGAGAATAAAACTAAATCCATGGCACTTTCCCCTTTCCTCCCCTCCCCTTCCCTCCCTTCCCCTTTCCTCCTCCCTCCTCCTCCTCTACAGTTTTAGATGGAGGATTAATGATTTAAATACGAAAGAACTTGAAATATTTTAGATGAAAATGTGAACAGATAAATTTTTGACAAAGTAGAATAATAAGAAATTCATAAGCAACACAGAACACTATATAAGAAAAGATGGATATATTTTATATGTTAAAACACAGTATAAAGAAAGCACTTTAAAGTGCCTTCAAATCAGAGAAATGCCATTTAAAAGCACAATGATTTTTACACCCTCTAGATTTTCACTAATTAAAAAGTCTAACATACTAAGTATCAGAGTTGATTAGGATCAATAGGAACTTCAATACATTCTGGGTATCAATATGATTGATAAAATAATTTTAGAAAACAAGTTGGCATTTTATCTTAAAGTTAAACATTCATGTACTCTAAAAATACTCTCACTCCTAAATATATACCCTCAGACACAATCTTGAATTTGCCCAAGAAATGTGTACAAGACTATACATTGTATTAATGTTCATAATAGCAAAAAACTGGATATAAGCCAAATACGCACTTGTGAGAAAATGGATAAATACATTGTCAAATATCAACACAGTGGCGTATTGTCCAGATATAAAATAAATTAAGCATCTCAACCCATAACACTAGATGTTTGTAAAATGTTGCTGAGAATAAAGGAAGCAAGTTTCAGAAAATTATACAGAGTTCAATATGTTTATAGAGCTCAAAAAGACAACTAAATAGTATCTTATTTAGGTTCACACACACTCACACACACACACACAATTTAAATCCTCTTTAAAAAAAAATAAAAAGTAAGGGAATAAGAAACAAAAGTGACATAACTTAGCAAAGTAGAGGAAGACAAGGATAAGATAGGAAAGGGCTATATAAATGGATTCAAATCGCTGGTAATACTCCATACCTGGAGTTTTTCTAATGTGTAAGAGTGAGGTGGTGGGTTCACAGGGGAGTCACTGTAATAGTATGCTTTATAATTTATATATCTGGGGCACACATTTCTTATCAACAGATATATTAAAATACAATAAAGAGATACTTAAATGCAATGACAAATGCCAATGTGCTTTTACCATAAAGATTTAGAGAAATTTTTGTTGTGGCGTTCTAAATTACCGTGTTTAAGATCTATCTTCCTTGATTCAATTGGAAACTGCTCAAAGCGAAGGGTTATGACAGAATTCTCAGTGACTCTTGGTAAATATACATGAATGCATCAAGTTGATGAAAAGAAAGAGAGCATCCATTTCCTTTTGTTTACATGTGTTGCTTTTTCTCTTGTGTGAGTCTGGATTACATCTGACCACTTGGCCACAGCACAACTACCCCTCTAGAAGAAGACAAAGGTCCTTCTTCTTAAGGCTCTCAGGGCTTCAAGAAGCTTTTATTCATTGTGTCCTCCAACACCAACTCTGTAATTTGCCCCAAGGCCTCACCCCACTTCACTAATGGCCTTGACCTTGAGTCTGGCTCTGGGGGAAAACTTTCTGTATTCAAATTTCATCTTTTTTCCTTCCTTTTCTTTTAGTTTATCTCTTTCATTTATTTTATCCCTTGGACTGCAGAAAAGGAAGTGAGTTAGCTGCCATTTTTCTCCTTCTAGCTCTTCTGAGCTCTTTCATGTCCCCACAAATAGAACAGCAACTCTAGTCCCAGATGGCTCTCTTTCCCTCACAGACAACTCTCTGGGGAAGGTTGATAATCCCAGTCTTTAAAGACATAGGTCCTGGGAATCCAGCAAAATGTCAGGTTTCTGTTTCCTCATCAGAGAATAATAAGCCAAAAATAATAACTCTAAACAACTATTAGAACAATGTTGCTTCCTCATGACCAGAAATGACCAGTCCCAACTTGGAGACAATTGAGCACACAAAGCTCTTTTATCTAATCTACATGAAATCTATCAATTGACTAGTTTCAACAGACCTCTCCAACCATAAACAAAATTAAAGCTTTTTCATAAGCAAGTTATCTATAACAAATCAAAGGGAAAAACAAAATAGTGAACATCCGTGTAGTATGAATACATACCAGATTACAGTCTTTCTACTTTTGAAATAGATCTGAATAAATTAATCTACGTTTTTTCAGGTCGTATTTTCAAAACATTCTCTTTCTGCAATTACTCTGTTATTTTATAGCAAAGAAGTCAGAATCACCCCAAAGCAGTTGTTCTTTGCAACTAATGGAATCTGAAATTTTTAGTCATAATCACGGCCCACATTCCAGTGATCATATTCCCACAGCATGGAAAACCTGATACATATTCAGTCATACAAAATTGCCATGCTAGAAAACAGTCTTTTGTGAAGTTTCTTGAATGCTGACAACCAGATAAAAAGCATCTCCTGGGGGCGCCTGGGTGGCTCAGTGGGTTAAGGCCTCTGCCTTTGGCTCAGGTCATGATCTCAGGGTCCTGGGATCGAGTCCCGCATTGGGCTCTCTGCTCAACAGGGAGCCTGCTAACTCCTCTCTCTCTGCCTGCCTCTTTGCCTACTTGTGATCTCTCTCTGCCAAATAAATAAATAAAATCTTAAAAAAAAAAAAAAAAAAGCATCTCCTGAACTCCTTTGCTTGTTTTTCTAATGTGTAAGAGGCTATCTTTGATAGTCAAGATATTTCAGTTCAAAATTGTCAGATGTACCTTGTCTTCAGTGACAAAAAGAAGAGCCTGTTACTTCTGATTTATTGTTATTTTTTGCGCTTACGCTACCAATGTATGATAATGAGCAACAATAAAATGATGGGGTTATGGGAGCCCAGAAGTAGTTCTGCAGCTGATAAAACGTGTTCAGTGCTCTTCTCTAAAGACTGTGGTAGCGTGAGCTTCAACACCTTGTAAAGTTCCTTTATAACAACCCTTTTCATTTCTGCTTCAGACGCCTAGTATACTGAGATGTAAAGAACAGATGCATCTGGGACACCTGGTGGTTCAGTCATTTTAGCATCTGCCTTTGGCTCAAGTCATGATCCCAGGGTCCTGGAATTGAGTCCTATTTCCAATTCCAGCTCCCTTGTTCAGCGGGGAGCCTGGTTTTTCCTCTACCTGCCTCTCTCTCTCTCTCCTTCCCTTTCTCCTTCTCTCTTTCTTTCTCAGACAAATAAATGAATAAAATCTTTTAAAAAAATGCAGTAAGAATGAGTTACCAAAAACAAAAATGCAAAAGTATTTTATTCTTCCTGTTCAAGATGGAGTGCCAGCTAAGTTCTCAAAGGAAGGGTCCCCGGTGAATGTGGACTTTTTAATTACTCTTGGCATGTGTGCTGTTACTCTAGACTATAGGATGAAATAGCAGCTGAAACATTGGTAGCTTTTTAATAAAATTATCTTATATAGATTTGGGTAGAATTTATATAGACTAATTTGAAAAGTTATTTGCTGATTGGTAAGACATATGCACCGAACAGCCTGGCATCAAGTAGTTACGTGTCTTCCTAGGAAAAGGCTAGAGTCAAACAACAGTAAGAGGCTCGTTCTGTCCCATCTGTCTCTGTAATGTGGCTTTCTCCCATGTAGTGCAGATACAGAGTAGGATGGAAAAGGAAAAAAGCTCCCAGCACTGGGCTTTCTTTCCACTATTCCTAAGGCAAATGAGCTAGATGTTATCAGATAAAAGTGTCCCCCTGATATTGTTGCTTCTAGATGCACAGAAGCATAGCATAGTGGGTCTTCAGTAGCATCTTTGCATACCATGTCTATTGACTTAATATATAAACAAAGAAGATAATATGGTGTGATAGAAAGCATATTGGCATCAGAGAGAAGAGATGAGCTCCATGCCAGCTCTACCACTAACTTGCACTGTGATCTTAGGAAAAGGGGACTGAATATAATATTTTGCAAGGGGACGGGCACAGGCTGGGAGAAATGCCTTCTCTGAAGGACCATGCATAGTTTGAAATCAGTAATAAATTTTGTAGTTGAGAAAGGGACAACTAACTACTGTTTTTTTTTTTTTTTAAGTTTATTTTTATTTATTTTAGAGAGAGAGAGAGATCACATGTGGGAGGGGTAGAAGAAGAGTGAGAGAGACTCCCAAGCAGACTTCCTACAGAGCGTGGAGCCAGACACAGGGCTTGATCTCACTACCCTGAGATCACTACTTGAGCTGAAAGTAAGAGTGTGACGCTTAACTGACTATGTTACTCAGGAACCCCCATTTTTTAAACTTATAATTGTTAAAAACTATGGAAGATAAACCCTACAGAAATCTAGCCTGATGGATAGTGATAGGATACTTAGTGATTATCACCTGAAGGCAGAAACATGCCCAGAACAGTATAGGGGTCGAGAGGGAAGGTCAAGAAGAGGCTGAAGATGTGAATGTTTGTTAAAGGTGTGGGAGAAATAACTACTTCTATTTAATATGAAGAAATACTGTGTGGACTGATGGGCTGAATTTTCACCTAAAGAGATGGTGAATTCATTCCAAGACACCTTGGTATGAGATGCTGTTTCGGTGGTAGGATGTATTTCATTATTATAACATTATTTCTACACATATTTTTACATCCAGGGGACTCTGTTTTCCACTCACACTGTGAAACATGACCAGCATATTCCAAAGAAGCAAGGAATGGAATTTGTCTTCAGAATCAGTGCTTGTAGTACTAGAGGTTGCTGTTTACATTGTGGTTCCTAAAAATGCCTGGCCTCTGTAACAGATATCTACTCATAATTGGTAATCCCTTTTATCTTTCGAATAACAGAAGCGTGCTATCAGAAAACATGGAAGAAAGTCTCTCCCTGTGTTCCTTAATGTTGATCCGTACCATCACCTCCCCAAGTATCTCCCTAGGCCTTCTTTTGTGTGTTCTCAGAACCCTGTTCTCGCACGGCTGTACTCTCCTGCCTTTAGAGTGACGCTCTTTGTCTTGAGCTGTAAATGCTTATTTGCTTTGCCCATTCCCTGGTAGATCCTCCACGCTAGAGATTTTTTTTTGGCTTTATGACTCCAGTGCCTAATCAGATCGGAATAACTGTGTCATGATGACGAAATGAATAGTTGTATAGAACATTTCCACAGAGTTTGAGGAAGGTTATGGAAGTCTTTTAATTAGACAACCCACATTTGCTGAGCTTTTATCATGAACAAAGAAGGCACTTCACAAGGAGCTGCAGGAGATAAAAAACTGCTATGAAGAGAAGAAACACAGCTCTTTAAATGCTATGAGACAATTAGATGGATAGGCCAGACCTTTTCAGATATAAATGAGTACAAGGCAGCATATTTTAAAAACCTGCAAGGGTTATAGACTGTCTGTTTCGGGGTGAGGCAGCCTCACTGGCTGCTAACATTCATTCATTTCTTCATGTGCTTATCAGTTCTTTATTGAGTGTCCAATAAATTCCAGCACAATCCTAGATACTAATCCATGCCAGTGAGCAGAGTCATCTGGGCAAGTTTTAGAGGGGGCAAGGTGAAGAATTTCAATTTGATTGAAAGATGGGTAGGCTCAGGAACAGACAGATGTTGGCATTCCAGACACAGGTACCCAAAGAAGTACTGGTGAGTGGAGGGGGTGTTCCCCAACCCCTCTTCTTCCTCATAAACTTATAAAAAGAATTGGACACAAAAATCTTTTTATAGAATATGTTATGTGGCATTCTAGTTTTAGTATGCTTATTCACAGGAAGCAGTTTTTCCATAACATTTCCCTTTTCTAGAGATCAAAGAGGTTACTATTTAGACTGGATAGGAGAAGGAAATCATAATAGCAACCCTTCATTAACTTCGCTGTGCAGAAGTAGGTCCAGAGTATCAGCATCCCGCGTGCTGATGCCTGTGAGCGGAGCGTCTTATGAACAGGAGAGCTTGTTGCTTGCACTCCCAGGCACAGCCCTGCCCGGTCTGGAAAGCCTAGTGTGCTGTCAATGAACAGAGAGATATACTTAATTCTCTGAGAGTCTGCCCAGTAATTAGCCTCGAAGGAGTCACTTGGTCATTTTACAACTATGAGGAGGGAAGGGGGAAAAAAATTAGAGCTCATTTATTGACACAGTTATCTGAAAAATAAAATCAGGAAGAAAGAAATCCACAACTAGGAATCTTTTTGAAAAGACCACCTTCTGACATTGGGAAAGATCCAGATGAGGTCAACACCCTCAACTTCCTGTCCCAGAGAAAGAGAGAAAAGAGACAGAGAATGAAAGAGGGGGAGGGAAAGAAAGAACTATGAAAAACATAGAGCTTCACAGAACTTAGAAATTCTCCAGAGATAAAGCAAGAAAAAGGGGGACTTTCAAGAGAACTGCTTTTTAGAGAACTCTTAGAAGTGCTACATTTAGAAAATCAAACTATAATTTGTTGGTCATTTAAAATCATATTCTATTAGGAAAGAATTCTTATTCATAGCTGGACACAAGAAATAGATTGATCTGTGGTAACGGAACTGCATTGAAGGCTAACATTTTTAGCTGATTAGTGTGTTAGTTGGATTTTATTCTTCGAAGGAAGACTTCATATTTTTATATAACATGCTGTTTTATAAAATTGGTTACCAAATTAATAACAACTATCCTTTTTGAGGATTTTTACCAAAAGTAATAAGCACACCTATGTTTTGGCAAGTGAAGAAAAACTGTGTCCTTGCATTTTAGTTTTTACACATGACAGGAGTAGGATAGTGGTAGAAATGTCACCAAATCTGGTCTGAGGGGGAAAAATGGAATGATAGATATAGCCCCTATTTCAAAAGGTCATTTGAAGTACTCTGAACTACTGACATATGAAGTGTCAGCAACATCCGTGATGTCAAAATTGTGGTAGTGACTGAATCTCGGATCACTGTTTTCACATGTTGTACAGTATGAGTTCTGTGTAGCGGGGAACAAAGTATTACTTTGGAGTTTTCACAAATGCCAACTTAGCATTTCCAATAACAAGGGAATTCTTTAACAGGCCCACCCCATGTTAGAACATTTTATTGACTCTATCTTATCAAGGCTCCAAAAAATCAAAACTTCAGTTAGTAGAAATCGCAGTGGGCTGGGAGTTAGGGGTTATGTGTTTTAATTTCTACCTAATTTGACCTTGGGAAACTCACTTTATCTCTCATATAGATATGTCCCTTATCAATAAAGCAAGGGAGTGAGACTAGATGATTATTAAAGCTCCCTCCAACTCTAAAATTACAGATCTTGCCAGAATTGCTCCACTGAAGTTGCCCACCACACCTAATGGTAATGGGCTTCTGCTGCTTACATTTTGGCCAGAATTTAAATTCTCAACTGATGACATTTGATGGTTCTATATCCATATATGACTTAAACTTTGTGTTTTGTAATCCCTCAAATCATTCTGCTTTATTTTTTAAAGGGCTTTGTGATAGCCCTCCCATCATTGGAGGACTTTTCTAGCGTCCACTGGTGACCTAGGGACTTGCACAGAGGGTCACAACTCTGATACAACTGTTGCTTTATTGTTCAACCTTGTGGTTTGTGTTGGTTCTCCTTGAGCCAATTCTGTACTTTAATAAAGTGTTGTTGAGAAATGGTCAATGATGATAATTTGGAGAAATGATGAATAATTCCTCCTTTCAACTATTCTCACGCTGTATCATAATACAGAGGCAAAATGTAAAGGTTGAATTACTTGTTGGTGGGGGAGGAAGGATGAGTGTGGCTAAAACCGCTAGATTCCCAGTGAGGGTTTGTGTGAACTTTGTTTTTACTTTCAGTCCCACTTAGCATTATTTGTTTATCCATGCATTCCCTCTGGAAAGCTGATTGTATTTTATTCTCCTTAGTATCCTTAGAATTTCCTATAACACCAAATTCTTCAAGTAAAGTAACTACAGCTGCCCCACTCTCTTAAAAACAAATTAATATTATACTACTTCTCTCTCTTTTTTCTCTCATGGCTGATATTTATAAAATAATTTTCTGCTTCACTGTATATCTTTTGTAAGATACATCTCACGTCTGCCTTCATCATTCCTGATTTAAATATCTAAGAATCTTCTAGCCATTATTATAATACTATAACTTGACAGGAGCATAATTCATCATATATAATCTTACTTGTTTGACAGGAGCATGTTTTAAATAACCCAATAAAGTGGCCACAGAAATGGTGACTTTTAAAGATTTATTTATTTATTTATTTATTTGACAGAGAGAGAGATCACAGGTAGGCAGAGAGGCAGGCAGAGAGAGAGAGGAGGAGGAGGCAGGCTCCCTGCTGAGCAGAGAGCCCGATGCGGGACTCGATCCCAGCACCCTGAGATTATGACCTGAGCCGAAGGCAGAGGCTTTAACCACTGAGCCACCCAGGTGCCCCGAAATGGTGACTTTTAAAGTAATTTTGTTTTGGGGTCCCTGGGGGGCTTAGTCAGTGAATAATTCTTGGTTTTAGCTCAGGTCATGATCTCAGGGCCATGAAATTGAGCCCCATGTGGGACTCCCTGCTCAGCACGGAGTCTGCTTAAGATTCTTTCTTCCTCTCCCTTCCTCTCTGTTCCTCCCTGTCTAGTGTTCTCTCTCTCTAAAATAAATAAATGAAATCTTTGAAAATAAATAAATAATTTTGTTTTATTCTTTTATTCAGTAAACATTTATCAAACAGTGTGAGTGGAACATAGTATAGGATTTAGATAAGGGGTTACAATAGTCTGAGGAAGGGGGGAATGCATTTTAAAGTGCTGGGTGCAGGGCACCTGGGTTGCTCAGTGAATTAAGCATCCAGCTCTTGGTTTCTGCTCAAGTCACAGTCTTGCAGTTGTGGGATCCAGCCCCATGTTGGGTTCTGCGTTCAGCATGGAGTCTGCTTCGGATTCTCTCTCCCTGTCCCTCCCACTCTCGCTCTCTCTCAAATAAGTAAATTAAATAAAATGCTGAATGCAACCAAAGAATTGTGCACAGAAATAGAAATGTATCAAGAACAAAGATTTTTAAATGCAATTTTTGAGTTTAGTGCTGATCATCTAAGCCACAATTAAGGTCATGTTCTGAAAATGGACAGTGTTTTCAGTTATGACAACTACAAAATAAGTAAGCAGTGCAGCCATTCAAGCCTATTGATAACACTCCAGATTTAATTATGTTGTCGTAAACTGATTTTCTGCAGCTTAGTATAAAGGTGGAACAGTTGTGCAAGGACCTAGAACAGTACTGTAGTATGTGCTCAGTCAACGTTAGTGGAAACCTGTGTGGATATGATCCCAGGTTTCAGACCTAAGGGGCCACAGAAACCATCTTATTTGAGGTCAAATCCCATAAAAACAGAAAAATAAGCACATAAATCCTGCTTTCAAGGGCAATGTAGTCAAGGCTAAAAACAGTAGTTTCACATGAAACTGTTGGCCTGCAAGCACTGCTGTGTGATGCTGGTCATGAAAGCAAAAATCATTGCAAAGCAAAAGGCAGAGTGAACAGGAATAGTAGAGGGATGCAGTATAAAGGGGCCACCTAGAGAATAAGAGGCCCAAATGTTTATCAGCTATATAGAGGTACCTTGCAGTGCTTCTACAGTTTCATTTTACCTGGGCTGTTTGATCGACCTTGCTCGATATACATACTTGATAGTATTGAGAAATTCAGAAAATGTCTTGAGTGCTACTAGAAATGCTTTGTCTACAGTATTAGGAAGACCCTTTTGAATTCTTTGTGGAAGTCACTCATTTTCAGGAAGTAAAAAGGTGGTGAAAAAAATCTGGACTTAACTTTGAGAACTAGGTCAAATAACTCCTCCCTGAACATCAGTCCCTTGCCAGGGAAATGTAGAGAAGAGCTATCTACCTTTGTGTAGACCTCACTAGTCTGCTGAGACCGTCAGATGTAAGTGATGCTGTGTAAGCTGGGACACCACCATATGGAATGCTTATCGTATTCTGGGGCTTGCCACCTGCTGGACGTAGTGAATCCTGAAGTCAAATTTTGATGAAAATCTAGCTGGAAACTTATTTCAAAACATAATGTCTTGGGTCAGTCATGCAGAGATTCTGGTTTTGGTATGTCTGGAGAGGGGCCCAGGAATATACAATTTTTGTAAGCACCCCCCCACCCTGGTTATACCAACATAGATGGTAAAGAGACAATACTTTGGTAAACATTGTCTTTCAGTACGTGACAGAGGCTATAGTCCTTCTTACCAGTGAAATAAGTACTGTACGTAACACAAACTGGCCTAAAAATATACAGGTTCAGAGACCCCTTCTGAAATTTTTAGGGATCCATGAACTCCAGATTAAGAGCACCTAATCTAAAATTGTTCTGTTACCAAAAACCCTGTTGTGTGATACCTGGAAAAGAAATGATGTTTTTTTGGATGCAAAGCTTTTCTCTTTTCCCTTTTTAATAGTTGCCACTTCATTTAATATTTATCATTTCAGTCAATTTGCATCTTTTAAAATTTTGGAAATAAAAGCTAACCAGAAAATCCCCAATTTTAAACAAATTTGGTTAGCTTGTTCATTTGTTTATTCACTAATACAACGTATGTTGTATTCCAAACTGTGTTTGGTTTAGGATATAAACAATAGACAAATCAACTACAGAACAGACAAAAATTCCTACCGTCATGAAGCTTACATTGCAGAGAGAGAGACAAATAATATAAATAATGTATAAATACAATATGTAGGAAAGTATATAATAATACATGAAAATAAGGCAGGAAAAATAGAGGAAATGCAAATTTAGACAGTGTTGCCAAAGAATGCCCCATTGAGGTGACATTGGAATAAAGACCTAAAGGACACAACAGAGTGAGCCAGCTTTGCTGGTGTGGGTGTGTGTGAAGAAGTTGCAGAGTCAGTGGACACAACTAGCAGGAAGGGCTTAAAATAGGACCTGTGGGGGGGTAGGGGGCAGTGTGCCTGGAGCAGAGTGAGGTGGATGAAGCCTGCAGGAGATAAGCTCTAAGAAGTGAGGATCTTTGGGACCTAGGGCTCTTACCCTGAATGTCATGCGAGCCTTCAGGAAGTTTTGAAGGGAAGAGTAACATGATGCGATACTCACATTTTAACATGCCAGTCAAGTATGTTTCTGTGTGGGCAAGGAGTGTACAATGTGGGTATCTAAACACAAATGATTCTGTTTGCACAGCATGTCATCTCCTCCCTTTTCCTTTACCAAGGGAAAATATTTTCATGCTTGTGATATTTGTTTGTAATACTTGCTGTTATTAACAAAGGAGTCATTTGGTTCAGTTTATAAACAGAGGAGTCATTTCACCTAATTTGAGACGATAAACTCTCTACAAATTCTGATATCAAATCAATGATCATAGCTTTGTCTAGATTGTTTACTGTTTACTAATTCAATCATTCAAGAAGTAATTGTTGAGAGTCCTCTATGTGTCAAGCACTTGGCACATGGGGATTCAGTAGTGAATGAAACCAGCAGGATCGTAGAGTTGATAGAAATCACAGCCACACTTGTCTATCCTTCATGATCTCTATCACGTATGTACCCTTCAGCAAATTATCCCAGTACTGCACATTCTACAATATTAAGCTCTTTCACACTCCCTTTTCTATTATGTACCCCTCAAACAGTTTTTTTCCAAGTCTGACTCCTCCCTTCTTTGTAATATTGCTGGAAATTGATCATTACTCTGAGTGTGTTTGCAAATATAGTATTTTAAGAAGACGGTAACTTATTTTTTTCTTAATAGATGTTTCAACCAACAGAATCAAACTTTTCCCCAACCACTCTTTTTACTTTCTCATATTACATGCTAGTTTGCTTTTACAAGATTTTTTTTATGTTCATGAAACTATGACCTTGTATAAGTTTCCCAGGAGACATGATTCTCAGCATTTTGTTGGACAAACATTCGTTTTTTTGTAACTACATGAACAAGCCAAACTGCACGTAGTCGAAAAAATAATTCTGTCTTCTTCACCGCACTCTTTTAAAATGCCATATCCAAGAAATAGTAGTATAATGGCAACTGAGACATTTTAATTTTATCATTTAACCATGAGAAGGATTTCAAACCTTGGTACATAGAACAAAATAATTTGACAATCTAAGAAAGGCTTTGCAGTGTGTTCCCAATTTTTGGTTGTCAGCTGAATGGATGGGAAGAAAAATGAAGGCAGTCATATTTTGCAACTTCAGAATGTATTTATTTGCTTAAACAATTAGCTGGAATCTATATCTTTTACATCCTAATACATATCTTAGCAGATATTCTAAAATATATTTCAACAGATAAATAAGTCATTTTTATAATTATATTTAACTATAAAGTAATAACATTTCTACAATCGTGTTGAAGCACTATTAAGCTTCAAATTATAGGAAGTTGAATAAAAAGAAAACCTAACCAGGGTAGTGGCATTTCTATAAATTCTTTTGAGGATAGTCATGAGATTTCCAATGAGATACGCTTTCTTAAACCAGACAAATGAATTGGTGGTTTAGTTTAGACTCAGTAAACATTTCTCTCTGAAAAAAACCAAAATGCTCTGGGCCATCTCTTCTGTTAGTAAGCATATAAGGAATTTCTCTATTTTCATAATTATAACAAACAACTGAAATATAAATGACTGCTTTATTAATCTCTTTTGATAAAACAAATATTTTAGTTATTACATGTACATAATTATATTTCATTCCTTTTTATTTTACAAGTAGTTATATATCTTAAAAATATTTCATCTACTGATTCTGATAGAAATACTGAAGAGATTCATTGTGATGTGGGCTAGTCACTTAACTATTTTTCAGTTTTTCTGTCAAAATAAGGACTAAATTGCCTGATAGGTTACTATGAAGAACAAGTAAGGTAATAACTGAATTCATTATGAAAGGAATAAAAAAAGCAAGAAAGTGTAAACCAATATTGTCATTTCACTATTACTCGTATCACAGTCACTCTTGTTTGGAAGATGCAGTCAATTCAGCTGTGGTCGTAGCTGAGCAAATACAGCTGTGATTGATGAATTTGTCATTGGAATGTCCCACTGAAGTAACCCAGCAGCCCCAGAACCAACAAGCATGTATGATTGTAGGTTTACACTAACTGTGAGACTCTAGATTTGGTCAGGTGAGATCAGCCTGGTTTGAAAAGACTGATCATATGTACAGCAAAGTCAGCATTCCCAGGTCTTGGTTACCACTGTTCCTATATGCAAGTTTCTAGGGCAAGCATGCTTGAATTCTAAGATCATTTGGGATCACTGTAGTATACCAAAGCAGTTCAAGTTAGAGAAGGGAAAAATAATTTCAATTAGCCATTTTGTTTTCTTCTGGTAATTATATGATGACTATTTTATCTAATGCTTCAGGAAATAGTTGAAAAGTAAAAACTCTAGCCATCATATTGTCAATTTGACATGAGGATATCTAGATACTTTAATGCTTCAGTAACTCCTCTAGCCAAACATAGAATAACATGAGTTGAGTAACACTTTTATTTTGGGCGATGTTTAGATTTCAGAACAGATGTTAAATGGTAAGCTTAGTCAAATTATGGGCAGATGTAGGTATAGCTGTGATCTGGTACAGTTTTTAAAAATAAACTAATTTTTAATTTTAATATAACTATAAAGATATATGTATTAAAAAAAAGTTATTTGGGGGTGCTTTGGTGGCTCAGTTGATTAAGCATCTGACTCTTGATTTTGGTTCAGTCATGGTATCAGTGTTGTGAGATCAAGCCCTGCCTCAGGCTCCATGCTTAGAGCCTGGTTAAGGTTCTCCTCCACACCTCTCCCACTCTAAAAAAAAAAAGAAGAAGAAGAAGAAAGAAGAAAAGTTATTTTGTATCTTAAATTTTTAACTCTTTTCATTAGATAACTCTTCAACTACTGCTACAGTCTTCATCTTTTATGTAAGATTTCTAAAGCTATTTCAAAATTGGATGCTGGATACAACTGAAAACAAGTCAGACTTAATATCAGCAAAGTCTGATTAAGAAATCGCCAGTAAATGAATGTAATGTGACCTAAGTAAGGCAAAAGATAATTATACACCTTGTTTTCTCAAATTTATTTTATCTGTTTTTCTTTGTCTCAAACCTTAAGAAAATCTGACATATATATATGCATACCTTTTCTTTTTGTTGGGATGATCATTTTATTTGGAAAAATTTGTTCATGGCCATTGATGTTGCAAGACTTATTAAGGATAACTTTTTAGCCTTAAAGTAAAAGTCATCAAAACATCATTAAGTTATATACTAGAAAAAGAAAAAAAAAGTTCATAAATAAAGTGTACAGTTTCAGTTAAAAATATTTACTTTTCAAATTCTAATTCCATTTTAAAACTAAACCCAAATTTCATTACCTTTCATTTTAATGCTTTGTTGTAG
The DNA here is from genome assembly GCF_002288905.1 of Enhydra lutris kenyoni. Classification (NCBI taxonomy): domain Eukaryota; kingdom Metazoa; phylum Chordata; class Mammalia; order Carnivora; family Mustelidae; genus Enhydra; species Enhydra lutris. The sequence continues at coordinate 19,906,362 of NW_019154095.1, read as the reverse complement.
AAGTTTTGATATTTTAAATCTCTGATTTTTTAAAAGACATGTTTTTAACTTTATAAGAAAATGATATTAAGAGTTGTGAATTATGATAAGGTTTGGGGAGTAAAAACTGACAATCCCAATAGCACATAATTATTGAGACTTCCACAATAAATGTAGAGTTGGAGAAACCTGTAATCTGGTATTACAAAGTTATATCTGTTACTAAGTTGAAAAGTTTTCTTCAGTTAGAGAATACTCCATTGTGTTTTTGATCAAGATTTCTATTTTTCTTCACATGATATCGCAACTTGGTATTAGCATGCCAAGAGGCAATCCAGAATTCACATCTTCTGTGTTGATTTCTGTCCTGCATTTGCCTGCGATGTATACAATAACCAGTAAATAATAGATAAAATTTGGAAATTGCATTCCCTGCATTAAGTAAAACAAATATCAAGACAATCTCCTCTTTGAAAAAGACAGTTATCCCTTAAATGAAACTGGAAATATTGTCTCATGAATTCCAAATGTCCCTTCCTTGTTCTTACAAAGGCAAAGGTTACCTCTGTTTCTTTCTATTATATCAACTTCATTGGAGCTGAGCTACATGCCAATCTCCACATCTCCAAAGACTGTTATTTACTCAAGTCCAAGTGTATACTTAACTTTCTACATAAAAAGAGTCTTTGTTAAGGCCAGTGATCTCTGATTCTAGGTCATTTCACAATACTGGGATGATTTTTCTTAATTGCCTCATAAGGTTAACCTCTGGAATGATTGTGGATGCTCATTAAATTGGCTTCCTCAGTAATCTATGAAATGCCTGCAAACCGGCCTCAGTTGCCTGTGCCATCCTGGTCTCAAAAGAAAATGGCTAAAGAGACCCATAATAGGAAAGCACAGATTCCCCCCCCACACACCCAGTAGCTCCCAGAAAATGGTCAAGAAATGATGTTGTTCCCCTTGTTGTCAAATCTGGTATTGTACATGGCAGTATATTAAAAACTACATTGTCTGTACCAAAAATGTTCCAAACCGAGATAGAATGTTTCTGAAATTAAAGGGAAAAATTAAATACTGAACATTATGGAGAAAGGATGGGGGTGGGATTAATTTTAAGAATAATGTAGATAATATTCTGAAAAAACATTTTAGGAGATAAAGGAGAGAAACTCCTTTTTAAATCCTGGGAAATCCCATGCATTTTTCTTAAAAGTATGCTTATATTTCAGGGTTTCATGATTCATTACCAACCTTTTTTCCATGTGAGTGTAAGTAGATACCCACAGTGGCATACCATGGACTGAGCAATTGCAAAGGGGCTGAGTCACCTGGTAAGCAGCCTGCCCAGCTGTAATCACTGATGTTGACCAAGTCAGCTAGAAGTATTTTTCAAGATGAGTTTTATTTTTAAATTTCTGTTCTTTAGAGTAAAAAAAAAAATTATTAACACTTATTTATCCATGCTGTCAATACCCTGGACCCATACATACCTCAGTGTATTGGGGGCAGAGTTTAAGAGGATTTAAGTGTACAATATTCTAAAATCTCTTAAAACCTGGAACAGTGAACATATGTGTTTTTTGAAAAATGTTAAATAAGTAAGCAGGACACTTTCATGTTGTCATAATTTACAATATATTCTCAAAGAACCAGGAATACCACTTTAGCTGGGATTGACTGAAAAAAATGTAAAAAGAAAAAATAAAGAACAAGTAAACTACAAAAACACCTATTCCAAAATGACAGCCAATATTCAAGTTTTCCTATATGATCTTGTACTTTAACTCTTAGCCTATTCTCTACATACACCAAAATTGACAAAATCTAGGGAAAAGATTGTATTGTAAATTTATGACTTGGAGGAAATAAAGACCTTATATCTATAATAAACAGCTTATATTTTTCTTTTTTGAAATAGTTTTGAGAATTAGCGAAGAGAAAAAGTTCTGGAAATCAGATGACCTGGACAATAATCCTGTCTCCACCAGTTACTAGTTGAGTCAATCTGGTCAATAAAGATAAAATATTTGAAAATGAATCACAAACCAACTTTTTACAACCACACATTCACCTAAACCAAATCTAGTATTATGCCAAAGAGATATTACTCAATGTCACAAAAAGAGTTGATACCATAAATCATATACCTAATAAGAAAATGTAAGAATGGGATGATATTAACAGCAAATTCATACACAAAATTGTTCAGTAAAAAACAGCATATATTTTGGGGCACTTGGGTGGCTCAGTGGGTTAAAGCCTCTGCCTTCAGCTCAGGTCATGATTCCAGGGTCCTGGGATCGAGCCCCGCATCAGACTCTCTGCTCAGCGGGGTCACTGCTTCCTCCTCTCTCTCTGCCTGCCTCTCTGCCTACTTCTGATTTCTGTCTGTCAAATAAATAAATAAATTAAAAAAAAAAATCTAAAAAAAAAAAAAACCCAGCATATATTTTAACCTCACTATGGGAGATGAGAAGACTTCTAGGGTGATCATTTTATTTCTACAAGAAATGAACTGTTTTCTGATTCCAGAAATCAACATTTGGAGAAAATGTCTCTAGCAAGTACAGACTCATAGCATACATCTCAGTTAATGCAGCTGAAAGCTTGAGCCCAGAGCACAGTAAAAGTTTGGAGGAATGCTTTAAAGTCAAAAGAGACATGAGAGCTGAGTCCTAGCTTTGTTTAACTTACATAGGGCCAAAGGTTTCTGCCTTCAGTGTATGATGATTTAAATCTTAGTCATAACAAAATGAACAGGCCTAGGCCATGGTTTCCAATAAGTTTTGCCCTTTGGGAAGGGTTTGTGGAGATCAGAAGATGAAAACGAGAAATGAGTGTTACTTTTCCAGTTCTCACAATTTAGAAGTAACAGAGAAGGAAAACAAATCAACATATTTTAACCCCAAAAGTAGTATATTATGCATGAGATTAAATTCTGTTACAGTCTTGCTGAAATACATCATATCCTATATTTTACATCCCTGAGGATTGTTGCCTAAGTGGTACCAGGACCATAGGATGAGCACAGTACAAATTTCATTGGTATTGAAGGCAAATACTACTTTATGTCTCATTTTTCCTGTTTCTTTGTTCTCAGTTATGGAAGGCTTGTCTGTGTTATTATTCTTTCCACAGGGAAATTTACCATTCTTTCATTGAATGTGTTGATGTGACTTTTCTGATTTGTAATTGATATACTACCAAATCTTTCCCTATAGTGATTTTACCAGTGGATTGATCATTATTTCAGTCAATAACCATCCCATTCCATAATGACTTCAACCATTCCCCAGCTTTTTTCTTAGGATTCCCTAAGTCTAACTTAGAGAAGAAGTATGTTAAATATAGACACAAGGGTTTGAAATGTGTCCCTGTTAGTATTTCTCAGTAACACACTGATATGCTGAATTAAGTCTGGCTCCCTACAAAACTCTTGGGTGCTGAGTATGCAGATTCCTCAGGTTTTTAAGTCTAGAAAAGGAGGGATGTCTGGGTTATTTTTGTTTTGTTTTCCTTTTTTAGCTATTGCACCTCAGAGTAGGATGATATCACTCAAAAAAGAGGCCTTCCTACAATAATGTCTAGTTAAGTCTGTAGTCGCTGGTGTGTCATAGATACTAATCTTATCCCTACTCATTACTGTGGTTTTTGTGGAATTAACCAGATGTTCTACTTTTGGGGGATTGTTCTAGGTGATAGCTTTAATAATTAGTGGCTCCTTAAACTTCGTGCCTATGTTTGGGGTAGAAAGCCAAATACTTTAAGTTCCACAGCTATTGTTCCATTCTCTGGTTTACAAGTTTCTGTGATGATATAGACTATGTATTTGTACTTTTATCTCTGAAGCACAAGCTTGTGTTTGTTAGTGCCCAGAGCTTCCTCCTTCCTTCTTTAGATCACTGATTTACCCTCCCTCCTCTTCTCCAAAACAGCTCTGCTTTCTTTTCCTGCTTAAAGATGAAATGAATGTAGCAATCTGGGGCCCACTGCTTACTGATTTGGATAGAAGAGGAAAGATACCAAGAGCTTCAGTAAGTTCAAACCATGAAGCAGATCAACAATTGTCTCTCAGTCTCTCTGCCTGCTTCCTCTGTCCTCATACAGTCCCCAAATTAAAATCACTCAGTTCATAAATGCCACAAAAAAAGTGAAAGGACTAAGATATTCATGTATAAAGTCATGTATTTTCCAAATTCCGTTATTTAAACTAAGTAAAATTCAAGGCCTTCTTGGAGACAGGCTAACACTACTTACACTTAGTTTAAAAATTATAGTTTGTGCCCCCCAACACACACTTTTAGTGATGTTGATTCAACTGAATTTCTGTAAAAGCCAGTCCAAAATAGAGGTATTGAAAGATCACCAATTACTTGAATATTGTCTTTGAAAATGTCAAGCAAATAATTTTTTTCTCTAATTATATTTTCATATATTTTTCATATTTTGTTTTTGTGTTCCCTGTTTCAGTTTTTCTGGTAAATTTTTCCTAAAGATACAATATATTTATGTTTTAGGTCTCCTCTTTACATTTTAGGATTATATATATATATGCTCTTTTGAAACATCAGTTTGATACATCTATAAATGGCTCAGGAGCCTCATTCCAACTTTTTCTGAAACTGTGACAGAGAGTTTAATTTTTCAATTTTCATGGAGTCTTTGAGGATCTGCCAACTTAAAACCAAATAGAGATTTCAAATTCTGCCTATGATAGAATAGCTCATAGCAAACCAGTGTTCCCACCAAAAATAATAGTAATCCAAAAAATAAATACAAAAGAAACTGTAAATGAAGGCGTCAGAAGGTATTGAAGCAGGTGGGGATTAGTGTTCAAGATACCAGAAACAAGGGAAGTACAGAGTGGTGGCCCCAACACTGTGAAGTGACATTCTTCTCAGACTATTTTCTCATCCTCTCAAGCATTTGAAGAGAGAAAAGAAACAGAGAGTAAGGAAGAGAGCCACTGCTAAATGGCAACAGAGGCAACAGAGTTTTCAGCAGTCTCCATATTAAGATTTTATTTATTTATTTGACAAAGATCACAAGTAGGCAGAAACACGGGCAGAGAGAGGAGGAAGCAGGCTCCCGGCTGAGCAGAGAACCTGATGCGGGGCTCAAACCCAGGACCCTGGGATCATGACCTGAGCTGAAGGCAGAGGCTTTAACCCACTGAGCCACCCAGGCGCCCCAGTCTCCATATTAAAGAGAGACAAATGTTGTCAAAGAGAAGTGTCACAACAGCCAGGATGAGGAATATATGCCATGGAGAAGGGAGCCCAGGAAAGTGGGCCTGATACTCAAGGTTTTGCATTTAGGGCATTACTGAATTCTAAGCCTGTGCAGGACCAAAGAACAAGAAGCCAAGAAGAGCTTTCAGCAGCCATATGGTGCTGAGAGAAAAACTGAAGTTCAAGTCTAACTTAGGAGAAGTTGATTAGTCAACCCCTCAGCTCTCACTTGGGATTCCTGGAGGGTAACACCCTTGGAAGGGAAGTGAACCAGAAACAGTAAATCTTACCAAGATTTCAACCCAGCCAAAAGGTAATTACCAAAAGGTAATTCAAAACCCAATTGAATTAATATGATTGGCCCCCAGTATAGATGCTTACCAGCAAATAGACTGAACTTTCTCTGAAGGAAGAAAATATTATCCTGAGTCTCTACAATATTTCACTCAGAAGTTCTAAGAGGTGATCAAAAATATCCAGGCACCTCTGGAAAACTCACACTGGAATTATCTCCTATCTAAAATTACTATGAAAAACAAATTAACTTCTGGGTGCTACAGAATGGCATCTATATATAAAGGCTAGAGTTTTTAATATCTGGGTAAACAGTAGAAAGTGTATTTAATCCGATAGGCTTCTAACACTTTTTTCTAAAATCTTATGTTTGCACATGCTGAGTAAACTATACAAGAGCTGTTTATACTACATGCCTACAAAGACATAATACAGTACATGTCTATCTTTTCTACAATTAATTTGCCAAAAACTTCAAATGAGATGAATAAGAGATGACCATAAAAACAATAAAATCTTCAGTACATTAAAAAATATATATCCATGCATACTGAGAAACAAGAGCAAAGAAAATCAAATAACAGAAACAGAGGCACAAGTGATCTAGATATTTAAGTTATCAGTTACTGGGGCACCATGTTGGCTCAGTTGTTAAGTGTCTGCCCTCAGCTCAGGTCATGATCCCAGAGTCCTGGGATCCAGCCGGTATCAGGTGCTCTGCTCCAGTGGGGAGCCTGCTTCTCCCTCTGCCTGCTACTCTGCCTGCTTGTGCTCTCTCTCTCTCTGTCAAATAGATAAAATCTTTTTAAAAAAAATATTAACAACAAGTAATTGGATTTCCAGAGGCTAGTTGATAGAAAAAAAGGACAGAAGCAATAGTTGAAGAGAATATTGTCAAGAATTTTCCAAAACACCTTTCCCAGGAGGCTGTGGAGGATGGCGGAAGGGCAGGTCCTGGTGCTCTGTGGCCGAGGCCATCTCCTGGGCTGCCTGGCAGCCATGGTGGCCAGACAGGTGTTTCTGGGCTGAAAGGTTGTAGTCGTGTGCTGTGAGGCTATCCACATTTCTGGGAATTTCTGCAGAAACAAGTAGAAGTACCTGGCCTTCCTCTGTAAATGCAGGAACACCAACTCACCCTGTGGCCCCTACACTTCCGAGGACACAGCCGAGTCTTTTGGTGGATAGTGAGAGGCATGATGCCTCACAAGACCGAGTGAGGCCAGGCTGCCCTGGACCACCTCAAGATGTCTGATGGGATCCTGCCAGCCCATGACAAGAAAAAATGGATGGTGGTTCCTGCTGCCCTCAAGGTGGTGCACCTGAAGCTTACAGGGAAGTTTACTTACGTGGGGTGCCTGTCTCATGAGGTTGGCTGGAAACACCAGGCAGTAACAGCCACCCTGGAGAAGAAGAGGAAGGAGAAGGCCAAGATCCATTACCAGAAGGAAAAGCACCTTATGAGACCATGGAAATAGGCCAAAAAGAATGTGGAGAAGAAAACTGACAAATAGGCAGAGGTCCTCAAGACCTATGGACTCCTCTGTTAATTCCTGAAAGAAAGAAAAAGAGAGAGAGAGAGAGAAGGAAGGGAGGAAGAGAGGAAGGAAGGAAGGAAGGAAGGAATTTCCAAAACAGGGGCGCCTGGGTAGCTCAGTCAGTTAAGTATCTGCCTTGAGCTAAGGTCATGATCCCGGCCTGAGCCCCACCTCGGGCTCCCTGTTCAGTGAGGAGTCTGCTTCTCCCTCTGTCCCTCACCCTGCTCATGCTCTCTCTTTCTCGCTCACTCTCTCTCTCTCTCAAATGAGTGAATTTTAAAAATCTAAAAAAATAATTTCTAGAACAGGCTAAGAGACAATTTCAAGAATGCTACAAATACAAATAAAAATAAATAAAATGATACTCACTTTTAGAGAGTTAAAACTTAAAACTCAGAAGGATACTCTTAAAAGCAAGTAGAAAAAAAACAGACAATCAAAAGATGAACATTAAGACCTAAAAGAACAAGTGACTCAGAAATGATTAAATATGTAGTCCTGCACTGTGTTAGTCAGATACAATGGAGTACACATTTGAGGAAAAATAAGGGAAAAGTCTAGAATTGTATATGAGTAGTATGACTACTGGTTTATTAATGCCATGTCAATAAAGAAAATGGGACTAGCTTTTATAGAGCCTCCATTTAAAGAAGTGAAGAAAATGGAAATATACAAACCAATAAGAAATGTAATTGAAGGGATAAAGCAAAAACTTATTACTGAAGTAAGATGACAGTTTTTCAAATTACATTGAAAATTTTCATAAACCATAACTGTCACTAAATACTGCAGATAATCACTCTGAATCTCTTCTAACACTGAATAATACTTGGTTATATTCTTACAATTTTAAGAAAGTGCAGAATACAGTGGAATAATATTTTATAATAAAAATAACTGGATTAAGACAAATTTGTGAGAAGAAAAATATGGTAGCTTGTATTAATTAGAGTCGTTGTTATGCTGGTCTTAAAAATAACACATTAAAGTTTTTAACAGTGATTTTCTTCATCCCTTTGGAAGTGTAGAATGCACCTAAATCTACCACATCAATCATTGCAAACTTTTCTTTGTTCATTCATTTGATTCTGTCTATATAAGACTGGGAATTCTAAACCTATCCTCTGAGTTTATGATTTTGAAATATTTTTGCTTTGCTTGTTAAGAAGAATTTGTGCATTATGAATCTACACTAAAGCTTAAAAATATATTGTTGTATTTATATCACAGACTTGACTAATACAATGCTTTGCAGATTCTGGATAACTGCAGGATATTGCTGGCTAAGCTTGCATCTAAGTAAGAACAGTAAATCCTGGGTAAAGGGGAAGGAGAGAAATGCCAAACATTTGACATTAGTTTAAGAAACAGAGCCACTCTTTAGCAAAGACATGTGATAGAAATGCAATGCAACAGCTGCCTTTTGGATATGCATAATGCTCACTGTCATACACAGGCTGAGAGAAGTATTAAATTTTCTCCAAGAAGATCTTTTTGCCTGTGTTTCTCTAATTAAGTAGCCACTAGAATCCTTCATATTAATTCTTAGATAATACTGGTACTCTTTTTTAAAATTTTTTTATTAACATATAATGTATTATTAGCCCCAGGGGTACAGGTCTGTGAATCGCCTGGTTTACAGACTTCACAGCACTCACCATAGCACATACTCTCCCCAATAATACTGATATTCTTTGAAAATAACATTTGTTTGAACACTTTGATAAAGCACTAATTAGTCTAGAAACTTGAAGCTTTCAATGGCCATTGGGGGTTCTTTCATATCAGTTCAACATAATTTAACAAATCATGGCAGACCAATGTGTGTAGCAACAAATTCAAGACATTAGAATTGTAACATGTTCATATATTGTTTCTCTTGAGTTTTTTGTTACAGTTTTTGGGGAGTTTTGTTTTTAGCTCAAATTTTTGCTCTATTTTTATAACTACTAGAAGAAGTATAGATAATTAATGTTAAGGGGAAAGCAAAGCTAGTTTCTATGCTCCTGGAATTACCCTCATATTCTCCTTTAGTTTCCACTCAAACTGGGCATTAGAACGAAATGGGGATGAAGGAAATGTATAGAGAATACCATGTTTCTTCTGGTTTCCAAATCCTACATTTGTCCACTTGGGGGCTTTGAATATATTGAAGATTAATAAAATTTTTCATAATGGTAGTTTGATAGAATTGTTCCAGGACATATTTTAAGCTTGAACTGTTTGTTAATATCACATATCATAATTAGAATTTGCTTTCTGAGGAGGTATGAATAAAGCACTGTTCTTGCAAAATATTTCCAGGCATATATGTGGATAGTGAGTAGAGTAAAAGTAGTTCAACACAAAATGCTAAGTAGTAAAGTGATAAGGAAAGTATTGTTGAAGAGAAGCAGTTGTCACTTCTCCTGTCGTTTTAAATTGACTTCCTTCCTTCTTACTAGTTACAGCATTCCCTAGGTGTGCTTTTTCATCTAAAGTCCTTTCTTACTGAGCTTTTATTGGGACTTGCCGTTATGGCTTACTTTAAAGTATTTCTATATTATTTGAAAAAAGAACTAGATGATTCATTTCAGAAAAAAATAAGTAGGACTCCTTTAACTTTCTGTTGAAATTTTAAGTATGTAAAAGTAACATCACTCTTTGTAGACATTACATTGAGATACATAGTTAATCAACAAGAGCTGAGACAAGAATGTTAAGATTTTTATAGGCAAACTACATATCTCTTTATAGTTGCTAACATGTCTTCAAATAATAATAATAACAATAATAATAAACAAAGCAGTTTGTATCAGTAGTACTTGTGAAACTCAGTAATATCAAGGGAAACCTCCAGAGATTATTAAATAACTTTTAGTGAGCATAGAATTTAATTGTTTTTCTCAGATTCCATGGAGTCCTGTTTCTGCAAGATCACCTATAGGTAAAAACAGATTTCTGTGATCAAAACAGAATAAGAAACTTGGGCACATTGTAGCTCAAACTAGAGTATTTATAAACTTTCTTGAAAATTCATAGATACTGGTAATGTATCTATAGATACACTTTTATCTAGGATGTTCTGAAAATCCTGCAGTAGAGAAGCTAGTGTCTCCCAAATTTATTTGACCAGAGGCTTTTTCCATTTTGATACCTATGATGATCCTACAGATCAGTGTTCACTAGCATACACTTCTAGGAACACTGAACTGTTTTTATGGTCATGTTATCCTCCTGCTGGGAAGGTTATTCTTAGAGTAAGTTCAAAACGCTGTTGAGCCCCCCCCCCCCCAAAAAAAATCATTTCTACCAGGTACTTGTGTTCAGAGCTATCATAAGCTTCTTCATCATAAAGAATTGTGAAAGAAAAGACTTTCTTTCCTGTACTAAACAGGTTTAAGAAAGACAAAACACCAAGAGTGCCTCAATTGGTTAATGGTACTTGGGAGATGTTGTAATGCTTCTTTCTGTGAAACCACAATCTACTAGTTGTAGCTTTTTGATGTCAGATCTACTACAAGTCCCCCAAAGTGCTAGACCCAAGAACTTGAGTTTTAATTTGGCTTTTATCTTTCAAAGGAATTTTGACTCAAAAAGAACATACGAGGTATATGTTCCTTTTAGAATTTGAAAGAATGCTAAGATTGGTGCAAATACTAATGACACTTAAAGTTTGCTAATTTACCCTTGGGTGCATTATTAATCTGGAATTTTTTCAGATAGAGAGGGTTGTATAAATAACAGAAAATGCAGTACTGCAACCCAAATATGTGGCAGAACTTATTCAGCAAAGGTCAGTAAAGTACTGCCAGCCTGCCAACTCTGATCCTCTGCCTTTTCTTTAAATAAAATTTTATTGGAACACAATCATGTTAATTTGTTTACGTACTGTCTATAGCCACTTTTGCACTGGAACAGAATTGAGTAGTTGTAACAGAGACTATAAGACATGCAAAACCTTGCAGATTTACTTTCTGGCCAATTATAGAAAAAGTTTGCTTCCTCTTGGTTTGCAAAGGTTATTGGTATGTGTATTGATAAGTAATGAATCAGGGTCAGTGGGTGAAAAATAATCATGGAGAGGAGGTGGCTGTTTTGGACAGGAAATGCTTCTGCACAGGGATGATATTTGAGCATAGACAGACCTGAAAAAAAAAGTGAGAAAGCCAACCTGTGAACCTCTGGGAATAGTCTACTTGGCAGAGGCACCCCGCCTAGCATTTTGAAACAGCTGGAGATGCAGTGGGCAGAGGGTGACATAGGAAATGCATGAGTGGTAGGAGACATGGTCCTAGGACTAGGCCAGATCACTACTTCTTGCTGCAGTAGAGCCAGACTGTGACTGGTGGGAAGCCTTGGAGCTGTTTGGAGTTAGAGAAGTAACATGAACTCACTTGTTTTAAAACAGTCATTCTGGGGGTGCCTAGGTGGCTCAGTGGGTTGAAGCCTCTAACTTCGGCTTAGGTCATGGTCCCAGGGTCCTGGAATCGAGCCCTGCATCGGGCTCTCTGCTCGGCAGGGAACCTGCTTCCTCCTCTCTCTCTGCCTGCCTCTCTGCCTACTTGTGATCTCTCTCTCTGTCAAATAAATAAATAAAATATTTAAAAAAAAATAAAACAATCATTCTGCCTGTTTTGTTGAAAACTCATTCCAGAGAAATAACTAAGAATGAAGTAGGGTGACTTTAAATTAAAACAAAAAAAAAAACCAAAAAAAAAAAAACCAAAAAAAAAACCATAGTATATATTCTACTATCAGACTGCAAAGATGCTATTGGTTAATCAATCACCTGTCAGCAGTAAAGGCCATACACGAGGACAGTAGTTTCAACTTTGCTAGCATAAGACGATCTCCTTGGTAGTTTTTAAAAATGCCAGTGCTGGAATACCCAAAGACATTCTGATTTAATTTGATTGGGCTGGGGTTTGGGACATTGATTTGTTCGTTTGCTTGTTTGTTTAAAGCTCTCCAGATCTCTCTAATGTGCAATCAGGATTGAGAACCATTGCTCTAGAGAAAAATATCGAAGACCAACAAAATGTCAATTTTATATTATAACTAATTATACAGTGCTGTAGAAGAAAACAGATTGATGTGTATCATAAATTGTCCAGAAGTTCATTCTTCCTAGGGACTTTATAAGAATCTCAAAACTACTCAGTGCCCTGGACAACTTTAAAATCAGATCGGGGACCTCATTGTCTGAAGCAGGCATAACTCTTCTTAGATGTGTCAGTATCAAATGTCCTTTAGAGATCCCAAGCAGCCTCTCGATTCTGTTACTTGAATCAATTTGTACTACATTTATGACCTGATGGTGTTTTCTGGCAGGGAATTTCATAGGCTGGAAGTTTTAAACACAGTCATCTGCGACCAGACAACCCCCTTAATGATAGCCACAGAGGCCCCTGCAGATCTGCCTACACAGGGGTCCCTAGGAGCTAGTTACCAGAGCAATACAACAATATTATTTGCTATACGTAAGCATGTGGACCTTCTAAGCCTCAGGCATAGCCATTATGTGAGGTCATGTGTGCTGATGTGATTTGTTGAAAGAAATAAACATAGAACTTCTTACTTACTGTGAAAACGATTCACTTGGCTTAGATCATGTGTGAGATAGAATTCTGTGTTTTGACTGTAAGAAAATAGAAATTATATTTTGACATTCGAAAGATGCTCTGTTGACTCAAATGTTCACAGGCATGTCCTGAAAACAGAAGAAATCAGTGTGACCTAAAAGAGCCAGCAGCATCACTAATGAAGATCAGGCCTTTAAAATACACTAATCACCCCTTCCTCCCCTTTCCTGTTTTTGTTTCACCTTGATTAATGCTTTCATTCAAGGGAACACTGGGTCTGTTTGCTAGAGTCTTAAGTTCTCCACCTGTCAACTTATGGAACAATAGGAGTAGAGAGCAAAAAGAGGTGGGAACTATGGAAATTTTGAGGACAAAATAGCTCAGCAGGTCATCTGAGCTTTTAGGAAATCTTTGTGATGTGATGAAAACGATTTCAGTGTTTTAGGGTACATGCCTCAAGATGATTAACTCAAAACCTATGTGTCTATAAGTTAAAATATACTCTCTCAAAGTTTGTATTTTAACATATTTTTAGAAATGCAGATTTTTATTTATTATTTTATATAAGAAACCCTCAGTCTCCTTTAACACAGAGCTGGGTCATTTAATGCTAATTTTCCCCCTAAAAGGTACAAATCATAGGGAAATTTCCTTTTTCAAACCTTAAATCTGTGAGCATCCAGTGACCAAATACATTCTCATATTTCTAGTAGTGTGTGATTTTTTTTAAAACATTTTATGTATTTTGGCAATGTGTCAAACAAATAAGCCATTATAACATCAAGCATCTTTTACATGGCACTGGATCTTAAAGACAGAGCAATGGAACAGAGCTTTGGGAAAACACAATTTCCTCTTCAGCTTGTCTGTTTTCTGCATTGTCCAGTTGCTGTGTGCTAAAAAGCTGCTTAAAAAAAATTTTTTTTTTAAGTTTTTTAGTTACTCCTAAAGGGACTTTTAAATTTTATAAAGCTCCAATTGTCCAGACAATGATTTAGAAAAAATCTAAGAATCTGTTTTTATGAGAGAGTCTGGAAAAGTGAAAATAAGACTGAAAAAGGGTGAGTGCTTTGGGTGTGCTGACCCAGTTTCTCATTTCAAGGATTAGTCTTGATAGGTAATTGAATACAGGACAGTAAAATTTGATATAATGTTATTTTCAAGAAAAGCACAAACCTGCTGACCTAATACAATAAGCCCAAATCAGGAGTATTAGTCTCTTTTTCCAATTTATCTCTGCAGAACACATGTTTCCTATATACATTGGACAATATGAAAGGAAAAAAAAGTGGGAAGCAAGATACCTGGATTCTGGTCCCTACTTCCCATAATCAGTTTGGGAAAAGTAACTGTTATTTCTGTAGCCCTGAATTTCCTCATTTATAATTGCAAAAGTTGTACCGGAGCTCTAAAATTCCTTATCTAAGCTCTTTCTTGGTTAACTTTCCATTTGTACTCCGCAGTAGGTTTATCAGAGAATGTGTCTTTTTGTTTCCTAGGGCTGTGTAACAAAGTATCACAAACTGAGTGCCTTAAAACAGATTTGACTTCTTATAAAGACACCAGTCATTGGATTAGGGCCTACCATAATCCAGTCTGACCTCATCTTAACTTGATTATATGGCAAAGACCCTATTTCCAAATAAGGTCACGCATAGTACCAGGGATAAAGACTTCAGGATATCCTCTGGGGAACACAGTTCAGCCAAGAACAATGTGTATGAAACCACTCAGCTACCTAAGATTATGTTTAAGTGAGATGGAATTAGAATATTTACTCTCTGGTCTGTATTTCATGCCCGTTTGTTTGCTGTGTCCAATAAAGCAGCCTACAAATTCAAGGAATAGTTAGATTTATTGACAGAGGCAGAGAGAAATTTTACCTCATTTTTTTTAAATAAAACTCCCGCCTATTCCAACTCATTATTATCCACTTTGATAAGTTGTCAAATCTTGCTGTACATTTTTATTAAATACTTAAGTATATCTTGGATTCCCCAATCTTAAAAGGAATTATATTTTTTATCTGCCTCTCCCCCCAAGTCTAGTCTGGTTTCTTGTATACCATAAATACTCAATATTGACTCAATTGATAGAATAGCACAATAGTTATGGGATTCAATTTCATCTTGCCAACACCCACCCAAAGTCCTCAGCCACATCATCTTTATGTCACTCCCTTTCTTTCTTGTACTGCCATGCACATGCACATGTGCATGTGCGCGCGCGTGCGCACACACACACACACACACACACTCAGTACATTCCCATTGTTTATTCCTGTGCCTGCACAATTTTACAGCTCCAAAGATAATGCTAATAAATTTTTTGGATTGAAAATGGGAAACTGAAACTACTGGCTTCTTCTAATTATGCTTAAAATCTAGAGCAGTGACATGTTGGGTTATGGAGATCTCTTTTGTAAAGAGAACAGTGGCTTAGAAGTCATTGTATGCTGACTCTGTTGCTAGCTAGTTACAGGAGCACTATCTGGAATATCATCCTCATTTGTAACACTCTAGAATTGGTTTGTTATCAAGTCCATGATTAAATTAGAGTTTGTCATCAAATTCTTGATTCTGTAGGAACAGCCACTTTTCTTTCTCCTTCCAGTGAACACAGAGTAATTGGGGAAAACTTTATCATTTTTTATAATTGTTCCCAAAAAAGGTTTTTGGGGGGGTTTTTGTTTGTTTTTTGAAACAACAGAGCATGTCTTTTAAAATTTATAGGCCCAAAATACCCTGACATCATACATAATGGAAGATAACAGCCTGAATCTGAGTGTAACTACATAATCTCATTTCAGTATGTGAGTCTTAGAGATAAAATGAGTCATTTACTTGCCATTTCTAAGGAAGAAAGCTTGAGTTATGCAACTTATAATAGGATTTGCCACTTAAATATTTGACAATTAATCAGAAAAACAGACTTAATTGTTAACTCTTCACACACAGGACAGACATTTGTGATTGGTTTATGTGAGAATCACTTGGTTGTTTTTTTTTTTTATTTCTTGTTTTTTTAAAATTTATTTATTTTTTATTTCACTTGGTTTTTTTTTAAAGATTTATTTATTTATTCCAGAGAGAGAGTGTGAGTGGAGAGTGTGAGATCTTGAGAAAATCTCAAGCAAACTCCCCACTGAGCAAGGAGCCTGTAACCAGGGCTCAATCCCAAAACCCTAAGATCATTACCTCAGCCAAAATCAGGAGTCAGGCTCTCCACTCAGCAGCAAGTTGGCTTCTCCCTCTCCCTCTGTAATCTCGCTCAGTTTTATTCTCTATCAAATAAATAAACAAGTAAAATCTTAAAGAAAACAACAACAACGAGGACATTTGATAAGACAGAAAACCCCCACTAACTTACATGCGGACAAATACAAGAACTATAATGAAATGTTGCGTATCAGTTTCTAAGATCTGGTTGAAAAATATTTCTTCCTTTGGACTCATTTTCTATATTAACTGTAGTGGAAATCTGTTACCTTTTATGTGCTCAGATTTTTTTTAATTCCTGTATCTGCTCTACTTGGCCTTAGTAGACTGTCAAGCACATGTCTCCCTTCCTTCCACTCTGCTCCCCCTCATTCCCACCCACAATTACCTCTCCTGTGCCTTACAGATGGGTAAGCATGTCACCCATTCTGGCCAGACAAACCTTATCACCCTGGCCAAGGTTAGACAGTTTGGGGTTTTGTTTTTTGTTTTTGTTTTCCTGAGAGAAATTTTCAATTAGCAGTAATGACACCTCATTGGCTACGATACTGCCACTGTGCAAAGCTTCCTGAAAGAACTTTTATTAATAAAGATTGCTTTGAGATTATCTTGAACTCAGGGTTAAGTCTTGAGCCCCAGGTGGCCATGTTTGCCAACATATCGAGAAAGCTTACCTGGACATGAATTTGTCACACAGACAAGAGAGAAAGAGCTGTGGATAACTTTGCTTGATTCCTAAATGCATCTGTGCCAGAATCTACCTCTTGGACTTCTCGGTTATATCCTCAATACTTTTTCTTCCCTCTTAACCTGGTTTGAGTAATATTTCTATGTAGGACAAATAAAATAACTCAAACTAATGCCATAACCTAATCAACCCTCACTTGAGTTTCGACTAACATGGAAGAATTAATTATAGATTTTATAGCTTATCCTTATTTGTTTTGTATTCATTCTCTCTTTTTTTCATTTATCAATGTTCTTCATGCAACTAGATGTAACAACAATTGATTGCTTATGCCATGTTATAATGCTTTTAAACTTCAAATTATATTGTGAATTTTCTTCTATCTCAATAATTATCTATCCATCATATAACCCATTGTTGGGAATTTGTGGCAATATAATAGATATTACAAAAAAAGTCTTGTAGTTTATAAAATTCTATATTTTATAACATTAAGATTGAGAATTTCTGAGAAATATGATACTGATTCTTCTCAGCCTTTCCATTGTATAGGATCAGTTACTAAGTTCCTTAGACTGAAGTGTTTCAGGTAATTTTACCTATTTTTCATTCAGTGGAAAAAGGGCATTTCCAAGTTGAACCTCTACTTTTCACCTTCAAAACTATGGTAGAGATTTTTAGTAAGTACAACCTCAAATCCTAAAAGGCATTTCTCCCTTCCTTCCTTTCTTTCATTCTTTCTTTCTCTCTCTCTTTTCTTTTCTCTTTTCTTTTCCTCCCTTCCTTCCTTCCCTCCCTCCTTCCCCC